>NC_092354.1:38897209-39175349 GCF_963676685.1 Mytilus edulis
TGATACTATTACATCTGTGTCAGTACTACCTAAAATTACATTTAACAACACTTTTCATAATCATGCCGAACATGGACAAACATTCGTGTATCTGCTTCTTCATGATTACAAGTGGTAGATAGGAAGTAACCTTATTGAAATTGCAAAGAATCTTCACCATAAATAACATACACATTTTTATTAGTCCCTTTTTTCAGCAAGAAACTTGAACAATTGTGTTTCGTTGTCATCTTCACAGAGAAAACTACTCCTAATCCTTGGTGTTCTACCAGAACCATCACCTTTCCATCTGGCACAACAGCCTTGCCTTTGTCTTGTCACAGCCTTTAAATTATTCATTTAGTAAACATCAAATACAATGTCTACTCTTGAATACTTATCGATGCAAGATTTTATGTAAGGCAGTATGACATCATTTGCATACTCATCAAATATTGTTGCTCAACTTTGTGACCTGGAATTAACCATTGCTGCCCCACCAACGATCAATGCGGCCCAATTTGGATCAGCAAATCGCAGAATGTTTCAATTAAACCCATTTGCAGCGATTTAATACCACTATTTCAGGAAATATCCTGAGATAAAGACGGAGGAGAAGTTTGGTTTTTATGGATAAAGAAATATTCCAAGTAAAACTGTCTACTGTGACAAGAAATGAAAAGTCTAGAAAAGATATTGCAATCACTTTGGTTATAAAAAGCAGGTTCTCCTTCGTTTTGCATTTGCTTCAAAGGATCTTCGTATTGTTTGGACCAATATCTTGGAGTTTATTTACATATCTTACCTGTTTAACAATTTCTTAAATGGAGTATATTTTTTACAAATCTGACGACTCTTCTAGAAATGAATTTCAAACTCGTTCATCACTTTACAAAGCCTTTAAAGCTGTTTAAAGATATCTTTTTGTGTTTTCGTAGAGTCTTCATTAGGTCGTTCATCTGTTATAGAATGACCCAAACCACAAGATCTTTCAAATTCATCTTCTAGTATATTGACTGCTGGTCCAGCTACCAATCATTTGTCTAAATAGAATCTTCGGTTAATCCTATGGCACTAACATCGCCCTTCACAATTGCATTATTCTGTTTTTGTGCCTGATCAATTGTGTTATAAGAAAGAATTTTGCTGGTCTTACGTACAGTGAAATTATCATATTCAATTTCCATTGCCACCTGTGGTTGATGTTCGGGAAGGGAAGTCATATCTTGGAGATGGGTCGGTAACGATCGAGCATTATTTACACGATCAACACCTAAAACAATACGCTATCATGCTTTATATGGACTGTTTTTAAAGAACGAAATCTCACTCATGAAATGAGCATAATACCAAAATCAGAAGAAGTTCTAAATTTATAATTGAACGCCAGGAATGAAACTGTGGTCGAGATGACTCTATACACCAGTATTTTAAATCATTGTACGTCACAAAGTCATGACATAATTATATATTCTGAGTTTAGCTTTCATAATCCGAAATTAACAGTTCAAGCAAAATACATGCAGTTGTCTGATGCGCCTGTCTAGTCCTAGGTACATTTGAACATACATAAAAAGAATCTGCCGTTCTTGGTGCTGCAATATTGCCTTCAGTAAGACAACATGTCCATCCCCTATCACGCAATATATCACCCAGAGTTTTATAACAAGTCATTTCAATGTGCAATCCACCAAACACGACGATAAACTTATCTTTTCCGTAAAAGTCAGGCCATTCCCAGTGAATTTGCTTAGGAATTTCCAAAAGTGGCTGATCTGCAGTTACAATTGATGTTTCTCTGGGATTCACCACATTTTCGCCTTATCCAACGAATACCTGAGAATTGCCTGGTAGTGCATACAAATCGCTCTTGATGTCTATAAATAGTTTGCACATGCGCAAAAGTGTTAAATACATGTGTATCATAACCTTGAAAAATGTTATCAAAAACCAATTCATAATATCACTAGAAATCCAAAAACACTAAATTTATAGTAAATAGTTCAAATATTTTTGAAAGAATTTTGTAACATTTTCGCGCATGCGCAAATACTGGATATAGCCACCAAACCTGATAATTGGGTTTTACTCAAAGAAGTTCAACAACAAAAATTCCAGAAAAATCAGTATTTTCAAACTGAAGAAACAGCCATTTTGGAAAATGGACGTGGCCATCTTGAAAAAAATATTTGTTTGAATGGCCAGCAGTTATTTATTAAAAAGTATATAATAATGATGCTTTGTGGTAATTTTCATGCATGTATCATCACTTGCACAATTCCCTCGATTTTCCTTGCTAATATCTTCCACTATTATAAGCTACATTGCTCATAATATATGTTTTGCTCATCTAATATGTCTCACGAGAGTTTAACAAAAATAACGAACTCCAAGGCAAACTCAGAATGGGGAATCCATAAAAACTGTCATATTCAAACGCTACTAATCAACATAACTAGTGAAAAAACGACTGTTCTATTCCTGATTTGGTACAAGCATTTTCAAAACAAAATGGTGGATTTATCCAGGTTTAATCGCTAGCTTAGCCTCTCACGTTGAATATGATAACGTAGGTACTTAACAAGAAGTTATTTGTTGCTTGGCAATATATCAGGACAACATTTCTCGACGTGTTTTTGTTTTGCGAAAAGTCTATTTTCTGATTGATCCAAATCGAATATTTTATCTCTTGTTCTTTACAATCTGAACTAAATTCTAAACAAAAAACATATCCGATCGTGGTAAATTAATGCAAGTTATAAAAAAAGTGTATAATAAAGGCAACTAAACAATAAATGATGACAATTAAAAATATCATAATCTATAGCATTTGACGACGTTTCTACACAACAAAGATAAATAACCAAAACACAAAAGCGATTGTTTTAAAATACTTCATCAAAGAAATGACATAAGAAAACAATTCATAAATGCCAATTTTGAAATTATAACTAAAATCTTTATGTAGCATCTATAATTCTAACTTAATATATCAAAAATTGTCTTAAAACATAAATGCAAATATTTGTTAAAATTTGAATATTGTGTATATTGCTTACAATAATGACAGAGTCATCACGATCACATTTAAACAGATGAAATCGAAATCAATTTTCCTCAATTGATAAAACTTTATTTTAGTGTATCATGTATATATTATAGCATATGTCCGTAGTCCAGTTAAACTGGTGAAGACAGTTCCAAAACTTTCCAATACAAGGTGAAATTTATGCAAGATTGCTGATGAATAAAAAATATCTTGTTTCATATCCTCAGAGGATGTTACTTGAAAATCGATTCATAAGGCTGCAGAAAATACGAAACAAGAACATGAACTTGATTAAACGTACAAAACAAATTACGTCAAAATATTCTGAAAAGCTTACAAAGACTTAGAAAGGTGTGAAGACAAACCTTTATTAAATTATAATCCTGGTACCTGATAACTTTTTACACCACTGGGTCGATGCCACTGCTGGTGGACGTTTCGTCCCCGAGGGTTTCACCAGCCCAGTAGTCAGCACTTCGGTGTTGACATGAATATCAATTATATGGTAATTTTTATAAATTTTCTGTTTAAAAACTTTGAATTTTTCGAAAACTAAGGATTTTCTTATCCAAGGAATAGATTACCTTAGCCGTATTTGGCAACAACTTTTTGGAATTATGGGTCTTCAATGCTCTTCAACTTTGTACTTGTTTGGCTTTATTACTATTTTGATGTGAGCGTCACTGATGAGTCTTATGTAGACGAAACGCGCGTCTGGCGTATTAAATTATAATCCTGGTACCGTTGATAACTTTTTATATAGAACCTTACCACCTATGCAAAATATTTCAAAAATTAAACCCGTCTTCCAGAAAAGACAAATTATATGATTATTTAGTGGTGGGAGAGTACAACGCTACCAATGTGGAAAATCCTTGCTTACGAGGAATACAAAATACAGAACACTTTTGTCAAAATGAAATGATCAAAAACATACATTTATATCTGATACAACCGGAACTAAACTTATTTTAGCGCCTACCCTCAAATACGAGTGTCCTTTTGAACATTAACTACCTTTTTCAGTCGACCAGACGTCCCATCCCTCTACACGAATTTTCCACATGCAGATGGCATTGGTGTATGTAAAGATTTTGGGGATTCCTGACCAGTAAATTATCCATTTACAGAATGCTTGATAAACATGCTTACGCTGGTACTTAAGAACAACAACTTCACCTTTGATGGAGATCATTATCTACAAATTACTGGAACTGTTATTGGTACCGAAATTGCTTCAACATCTGCCAACATATTGCATAATGGGCAAATTTGAAATCTTGAATCTTTAATCTAAAAAATTGCTTCCCTTGTTAAGATTATTAACTGCTGATGTGGATATGAAAAGGAAAAACAAGTAACGAGGATTTAGATACATTCGTCACTCGTGCCAACAACATACATCAAAGTATCAAATTTTCATCATGAGAGATCTAAATCTAGAATCACCATCCTCGATACTCCAAGCATCCTTACAGATGGCATTATATCCACAGACCTATATTCTAAGCCTACTGATACTCATCAATACCTGGACCCTTAATGTTTCCATCCTGATCATAGTACTAAGAACACCCGTTAGAGTTAGGCACTCAGAGTCAATCAAATATGATCAAACAGAGAAACAACTAAAGCACCTTTATTTATCGTATTTTATCTTTGTAACAGAACTTACCCGAATGTTCCTGAAATAAAACAATTGACTGTTAATATATATATATATATTTTTTTTTCTCTCGTGAAGATTATTAGATTTTAAATTAAAAATAGTATACATGTTTTCGAATTATTAACGTATTTTCCTGTCGTGTGGGAACATACTTCTTGGATGGAATGTTTTAGATATATGTTTCGTGAAAATAAGGAAAGAATTTAATAAACACGTTTATGTTCGTGGTAGATTGATCGATCGCAGGAGGTCATGAGTTTATTTTTCTTTTGGATCAACGTTTATACTTGAAAATAAGTGTTTACTGTTTTTCCGCTGAGCATGCAAGACTAAGAGAAAGAGAAAAGACGGGAAGAAACGGAGTCAGTCCAAATGTCAGTGACGGATGACATTTCCTCATGCCAACTGTTTATCTGTTTTGCTAGCCATAAAACCAGGTTCAACCCACCATTTATTTCTTGAAATTTCCTGTACCAAGTCAGGAATAAAGCAGTTGTTATCAAATAGTTCATTTCTATGTATGTTGCATTCACGTTTGTTTTTGTTGCACTTCAGTGTTTCTTTTCTGCCGTTTTTTTTCCTCGTATAGTTGATGTGTTTCGTCGGTTTAAGTTTGTTACCCGGATTGGTTTTACTTCAATGGATTTATAACTTTTGAACAGCGGTATACTACTGGTGCCTTTTTTTATCTTGTGAACTAGCAAGTCAAAATTCATCTCAGCGTATCGGTCTGACATACAGCAGGTTTGACTTTCGAACTCATATGATGTTATCTTTCTGATATACATGTTATATAATACACTGTTTTAACCATTCCCACTAATGAGTAATATGGTCCTGAACTATTAAATTTGGGCGATTTTTCTAGCTTCACCTTAGTCAAATGGTAACCTAAAAAATTAAACAGTCATCCTTACTAAGAACATAGCAAATTCATTCAGCGGGTTTGACCATTTTAACAGTCGCTAACCTTCACCCTAACCTGAACCAGTAGTATAACATTACAATATAAAAAGACACGCTATGTAAAATCCTACGAACATTTATTTAAATTTTTTTTAGTTGTGGACAAGATGCTGACACTTTATTTGATTCTAGTTATCTTCTTATTTTAAAGTCATTTATGTTCAATTTTCATATAAACATTTGACAAATTAATTTGGGTGTAAGGAAATGAACACAAATAGCATATCACGTTTTGGTTTTAAGCCTTACCCAGTAAACGGCATTCCTTCTTCTGCGTTTCAGCTCATCATGACCTTTATCTTCGGGTGTCTCTCCCTGCAAAATTCCGAATTTTGAAATTAAGTCAGAAATAAAAACTCAAATATACAAATTTTCTCATGTCTGAAACCTGAACTAATGTGTATGCATTGTTTGTTCATAACAACTTGGAAACAAGTTAACTCGAACCATTGTCAATAACATTAATTGCAACAATGTAACTTCATCAATTGCGTATTTTTGTTGGTTAGTGTTTCCTCCGTGATGCTCAAAGACAAAACATGTGGAAATCCAAAATGTGGCAGCAAAAAAAAACAACAATAATACAGTCATAGAAACTATTAGATACCAACTGCCATATTCTAGACTTGGTACAGTTCATTTGGTGGGTTGAAGCTGGTTTTGTGGCTAGCCAAACCTCCGCGCTTTATTGTAATGTTAAATTTATCGCTGAAACGACAACATTACATGACGGGAATAAGGTACAAAATGCAAAATCACCAAACACAGAGAACTACATAAATAAATAATATAATAGTACATTTCGACATGTTAACTACAGAATAACAACGAATAACTAAAATAATTCAGGACAGTACACAAAAACAGCTTATCAGAATTACGAAGTATGTGTCTGTAACACGAATGGATCAACGACACAAAAAGTATCGTCACAGGTAAATTTCTATAAATTTGATAAAAAACAAGATTATATTTCTATTTATGTTATTTTGTATATTTTATAACAATTACAAGAATATTAGTATATAATTGTGTTAGTAAAAGTGCAACTAACTATGTCGGCCTTTCTTCCAAATCAAACTGTGTAAAACAAATATATCCTGTGCACATAGTTCCTTTAATCTTAAATCATACAAATGAACTGGATGATTAATAATCTTAACTTTTACATGCGAATAGAAAATAAAAGATAGAATCACGATTACAAACGATTAGACATAAAACTATATCACTCAGTAAAACAGTCATATTTGGGAATAGGTCACGTTCGATACTTAACAGACCATACGAGGTAAATGGTCAACCATAATTTAAGACGTGCATGGAAGACATGTCTTTAGTTAGTTTAGACACCGACACATCGTATGAATCAACCAATTCGTGATGGTGTTCATAATAATCACGGAGTGTCATTTTAAATCGTCCCTCTTCATAACTTTGTTAGAGCAGTTTCTGCGTAAGGAGCATACTAATGTATGTGAAATCCGTTTAGTGTGAACATGCATTAGCATATCGTATCAACTGAGATATGTAAACACAATAAGAGGGGCAGAGGATATGTTACTGCTGGGAAAAGGGAAACTGATAATTAGGAATTTAAATCTTCCCATGTGTCATAGATTTTAGTGTGAAGTCGTAGACACGGATTTAGTCCAATTTAAACTCATCAGTAACGCTTCAGTCAAAAAAGGCAAAAAGGATAACATTGATGACCCTTTATTTCTAGTGTTATGCAAAACACATCTTAGGTAATCTATTCCTGGTATAAAAATTCTAAGTGCTTTCAAAATTTCAAGTTTTGTTTACAGTCAATTCATAATTATAAACATATCAATGATAACTCTAGCCAACACAAAAGTGCTGAAAATCTCCACCAACAATTACATTGACTCTGTGGTTGCAATTTAACTCATCATTGATACCAGGTTTTTGAACGCCTAAGGCGAGTTTGTCTACAAAGGACTTATTAGTGACACTAGAATTAAAAAAGTTAAATAGACAATATAAGTACGACATTTAAGAACATTGAGGAACCTTCTTCCGTAAGATTTTGTCAAATACAGGATGAGATAATTGCTTACTTCCACTTTATTTCACTTTTGGTGGATAGTTGTCTAATTGGCAATCATGTAACATCGCCTTATTTCTATACTACTAGAACACACCCGTGATATCGCGGGTCCGTGACTGAATTAAAGTATATAACTGTGCGTAAGCCTTATTTTAGTATTAGTATTGTCATCTGATAAAGTCATGCCGATTATAAGATGCACAGTTTTCTCTGTTTTCAAATCTTTCTGTTTGAACCCGTCGAACTGGAACTTATCAATTATTGGTAATATTAATTATTTGGAAAACAAAAGGTCCTGGAATGGAGTATTTTTTAAGCAACAGCATTGTCCTATATTAGTTATAAATAAAGTTGAATTCTTTGATTGGCTGTTTTACGTCATGCCCGCTAACAAAACTGTACCTATACGCCTTATTTTTAGTCCAGATGTTTAGTATTCGTATTGTTATCTTAGAAAGTCTTACTGATTAAAATACTACAATTTAGTAGTGTTAAAACTTAGTAGTGTTAATCCTGTGATTATGACCCGTGTATATAGCATATTTATCCTGAATACACCGTTTGGTGGTGCGCCTGTCAGATGCGGAACGTACAGATAAGGTAATAGGTAACAGGTGAATATACTATTGGTATCGGTATCGGACTCGATCCGGAACTTCTTAATTATTGACAATATTAATTACGTGGAAAACAAAAGGGCCTGGAGTGGTGTAATTTTTAATCTACACCTTTGTACTATATTAGTTATATATAAAGTTGAATTCTTTGATTTGTCGTTTTTACGTGATGACGGCTGACAAATTGGACCTCGTAATTTTAGTATTATAGATGTTAGAGCATTAGATATAAAAGTTTGTTAATGAAATAAAGAAAAATAAATAATACAATAAGTAGGATATACGATATGATTACCATTGACACAACTATCCTTCGAAGTTCTAATCAATTGCATATAAGCAAATATACGCCATCGTAACACTTCAGCAATAAGAACTAGAGGCTCCCAAAATTTTCAATTTCCTTATCTTTGCAGTACATGAACGTTTAAATAAATCATTACTGTAATAAGATCTACTGACTTCATTAAAAATTATGCAAGTTGCTATTTTTGTTTTTGAGTCACGGCAAATTACCAGTTTTCAGCGATTTTTCACAAAAAATCAAGGTTTTCACCCAAAATTAACAATTTCCCTTCATCCAAACATTCTCGATTTTTTTTTATGTTCAACAGTACACCTAAACCAGCTTGGAAAACTAGAAGAACATTCTGTTGCAATTAGTTTGAGGTTTGGTAATATTTTGGCTAGAATGACTGGACTATATTGCTCACCTGACTCTACCTGGGTTTTTGAAATCATATAAAAAAGATAAAATTTGGCTACAAAGTAACAACACTTGGCCAGCACCTCATCAGTAAAGGAACATTTATGCTATGTTTGGTTTCATTCAATTCAGTGGTTCTTTAAAAGATGAAATTTGTATGTATTTCCCATAGGGTCCTATGTTAAACTAAGCCCCCTGCTGGCGGCCATCTTGGATGATGGATCGGCTACAAAGTAACAACACTTGGTCAGCACCTCATAAGGAAAATTCATGCCATGTTTGGTTTCATTCTATTCAGTGGTTCTCTAAAAAGAAGAAATTTGTATGTATTTCCCGTAGGGTCCTATGTTAAACTAAGTACCCCAACTGGCAGCCATCTTGGATGATGGATCGACTACAAAGTAACAACACTTGGCCAACATCTCATAAGGATTATTCATGCCATTTTTGGTTTCATTCTATTAAGTGGTTCTCTAGAAGAAGTCATTTGTATGCATTTCCCATAGGGTCCTATGTTAAACTAAGTTCCCGCTGGCGGCCATCTTGGATGATGGATCCGCTACATAGTAACAACACTTGGTCAACACCTCATAAGGAACATTCATGCCATGTTTGGTTTCATTCCATTCAGTGGTTCTCGAAAAGAAGTCATTTGTATGCATTTCCCATAGGGTCCTATGTTCAACTAAGTCCCCCGCTGGCGGCCATCTTGGATGATGGATCGGCTACAAAGTAACAACACTTGGTCAACACCTCATAAGGAACATTCACGCCATGTTTGGTTTCATTCCATTCAGTGATTTTCTAGAAGAAGTAATTTGTATGCATTTCCCATAGGGTCCTATGTTAAACTAAGTCCCCCGCTGGCGGCCATCTTGGATGATGGATCGGCTACAAAGTAACAACACTTGCTCAGCACCTCATAAGGAACATTCATGCTATGTTTGGTTTCATTCCATTCAGTGGTTCTCTAAAAGAAGTCATTTGTATGCATTTCCTATAGGGTCCTATGTTAAACTAAGTCCCCCGCTGGCGGCCATCTTGGATGATGGATTGGCTACAAAGTAACAACACTTGGTCAGCACCTCATAAGGAACATTCATGCCATGTTTGGTTTTATTCCATTCAGTGTTTCTCTAGAAGAAGTTCAATATGTAAAAAGTTAACGACGACGACGACGGACGACGACGACGGACGACAGACGACGGACGCCAAGTGATGAGAAAAGCTCACTTGGCCCTTCGGGCTAGGTGAGCTAAAAAACGAATACCGTATAGTTTGCCATTAAAAAATGTGCAAACCATTGATACGCGAAAACTTATGGCCTCATTTATAACAAACCTATTTATGAAAAACAAAAATGGCAGAAATGAACTGGTTAAAGATAACAGCAGGTTATCAACCTCGATTATCCATTTTTTTAATAATTTAATAAAATAATACAAACAATGAACTATCCAGAAAGTGCAGTAACTAATCGTAAATTGTGTTACCTTTATATTTTTCGTTTGAAGACTTGCACCATGCTGTTTCAAAATCTCTGCAGCCTGTAGATGGTTTTGTAAAAGTGTTAAATGTAATGCTGTGTCACCCTGAAAAAGTATATATAGATACAGATATAGTCTGTGTTTGGTTTAATGGAGAAAAATAAGTAACAAAGATTACGAACATATTTTTTTTTTGAAATGCATTGTAGAATGATATTTTTCTCGTATCTTATAATTTTTTCAAAAAGATTTGTGTGCCAGTCCATTTTTAAAATGAAAGAATGAAACTAGATTTTATTTGTTAACTGAATATGCATTTTGGCAAAAACAATGTTCACCTACTTTTATTTGGTTTAAAGATTTCCTATGTCTAACAAAGTTGGTAGAAAAACAAAATATAGTTTCTACGCGAAAAAAAGTATTACAAACGTAATGAAAAAGAATACAAACATTTTTTTAAAGTTTTGATGCTCTACAATATCAAGATTTTTAGTCACAGTGTGCGTGGATTCTCTTTTATTTCCGTAATGTTAAAAAACATAAACAAAAATAAAAATAAAATCCATCTATACATAACGTGTTTAATTAAATGTGAACTGTTAACATTCTTTTCTTCTTCTTCTTTTGTTATACCAACATTATCCTCGACATAGCACGATTAGTCAAAAATAACAAATAGTTCAAAACAATGGTATTAATTCAAAATTCCTTTATACTTACATCCGTATCAACTAAATCAACATTAGCTTTTCCCTTTATCAGTTTTTCAATTATATCCGTACGATTCAAAAATGCTGCCAGATGAAGTGGACTCCAATTCTATAAATACAAGACAGAGACATCTCATAAACACTTACTCATCGCATACTTACTGTTTTCAGGCAATAACAAATGTCATTGTATTCGGGTTTTTTGACGCTTATTGTGCTATATAGCACTAAGAACGTACATCTGACAACAACTGTTTCGAAATTCCTCGTGAAGGAAAATGCAGAAAAACTGAATCATAAGTATTAAACGAACAAATTCTAATTTCATTAGAGTAAAAGCCATGTAAGATCAATTTGGCCTGAGGGAGATTCGACTTAAGTTTCATTTTATTTTTTAAAATCGACAAACCGACAATTTAAAATTGGTTTGTTTTAAATTATATCAAACGAAAGTACTGAAGACTCAGCCGATGATACACTCGGGGATTCAACATATCATTCTTCGTAAAAAAACAGTTGGATACTTATACAGATGATTGATTGTTGGTTGCTTTACGTGCAGTGGTAAATATTTCATGCATGTTCAGGGTGATGCTATAGCACTAAATAATACGTTTCATCATGAGTAGACGAAGTAAGAAATGAGACAAATTTTTGTGCGGAACCAAGTACATTCGAAATTTGAATAATATTCGTTACCAGAAAAAGAAGATGATAAAATAAAAAAATCGAACCACTGGTTTATGTCTGTGGCACCATTTTGATAATGAATTCAACCAAAATGCATTTACACTTATTGTTTGTGAAAAAGTAGTTTTTAAAAAACAAAATGTGTGAAAACAATTAAAAACTGTTCCATCCGTGCATAAAACGCCCGTCTAACAGTTATTTAAAAATTCTATAATTAGTATCAAGAAATCGTTTTAAATTGCCCACACAGGGTATAAAAAGTAAAACACTATTCGAGTTAAACTTCGTCAGTACTCGCGCCTAGTTTTTATTAATTCAGGAACTACATCTTGGTAAAATTTATCTAAGAATCATCAACATCGAAATTAACGATAAATAAACTACTTAGGACATTGTAGAACATACAAATTTAATGCTTCTGTGAAACCAAAGACGAAGAAAAACTAGGTTCTCGCCAGCCAGATTAATTTTGTTTAGTTTTGTTTTTGTTGGATATAATCGAGCACAAATGAGAAAAAACAATATTGTTCTTTAAATATATATTTAAAACAATATTGATAGAACGAGTTACCTGCAATATAATGGACATTTTAATATACAGTAAATAATTTCGTATATAAACAAATATATAAAATGATGTATATCATTATGACAATAATTGAAACATTCAAAGAAAACCTTCACTTACGTTATTATACGATGTTGCATTTGCAGCAGCTCCAACATCTAATAATTTTTGAACTTCTTTTGTATTACCATTTATAACTGCCCTATAACGGTCCTAAAACAAGTACATGTTTGTAATATATTATGACATCCAATAGAGGTTGGCGAAGACAAATTGTATAAAAACACATTTATTGTCGGACACCAAAAAAAAAACATATATCCCATGTGTACCTCATTTATTCTTTTAATATATACGATCCATCCATTGTTATATGTATGCGTTATATAGTTCTTGGTGACATGCACTATAGAATCACCGTCTAAGTTGTTTTAATGAAACTTTATATTACCATAATATATATATATTATCTAACAATAAAACTATGATTTTAATTCATTTGTATAACATTTCTTTAGACAGACCAAACAAAATCATTAAAATATGATTGTAAAGCAATTAAAATTAGAACACACACTATTTCAACGGAAAGATAGCATTTGATGGATAGTATCATACGCAATCATACCATTAATCTATATTGTCATATATTTTTGATAGAACTTAATTCATGGTCATGCTCGTCATTGACTGTACCCCTGTGATAAATATCAGCCAAGGGCGAATTCAGATGGGTTAGAGGCTCAGGGCTCGATATGTCAGCTCCTTTATACGACTAAGTCTCTGTTAGTGCATTCTAGAATACATATTTCTCGCTATAAACTATAAAACGATCTTTAAAATCCAGTCGCTTATCATGAAATAAATTTACCGTGATATAAAACATAATTATGGAGATGGAAAAATATTTTAAACCTGATTAAATTTAATTTTAACACTTGAAAACTGTTAGCCAACTGTTGATCTATTATGATTTTCCATTTCTCAATATTAAACTTATAAAATTGAAAGGATAATCATATCAATCAAACAAAGCTCAACATCCACCGTACAACTTTCGACCTTGACTGACTTCCCTAAGACAAATTGGTTTTGTGATACGCCCATAGCGTCAAATATAATTGTTTAATAAAGTATTGGTTGTGTGCCATTCAATTTATATAAAGCAGATACAAATTAATTTCCCAATAAATGAAAACGGTTTGTTTGAATTGTGTTTGCAGTAAAACTATGTTTTCTTTTTCGTCATATATGTCCTATATTGTCGTTCTTTCCATTTTATGTTCATGTCATGCTATTTATTTCATTTTCATTTTATATGATTTGTATCATGTCAAATGTGTTTCTGTTCTACTGTGCTAATTCGTTAAGCACCAACAGTCAACAAATGTATCTTAAACATAGAACTACACTGTTATCTCCCTAATTTATCCAGGACTCATATCAAAACAGAACATCATAAATCGAAAATGGAATTTGTGTAAAATAATGATTTATATTTATGATATACAAAATATCCTATACTTCTGTATAATTATATTTATAAAGCAATAAGAAATGCTGTTTAAAGTCCTCTTTATAAAATGTGTTCTATAATAAAAACAAAAAATATTAGTATTATAAGGCTGAAAAATGTATAATCGTAAAATGTCGCAAATGTTTGTGTTAGATTCTTTTTTTTTAAAAGTTTTTAAAAATCAAATAATTGACTGTACAAAATATGTGAGTTATGCAATTCCGAAGGAGAAGAGACAAAACAAAACAACAATGAACTTTTGGTCTATACATATTGATCATCTTAAAATTTAACATGTATAATCAGTTAAGTAATTTTCTTGATTGCAAAATTACCTCGTATTTGGACTCTGCAAAAGTTAAAATATAGTCAAATCAGATATTTTATCAACACAAAAAAAAGTATATTTTTAACCTACTTGAAACTTTAAGCATTTTATTCATGACGTCATTATCTGTGTTTACAAATAAAATCGGTCTTCACTGGGAATTATTGAATTTGTGTTTCCTATCTAGTTTTGTGTTTCTTTTCTTGTCCGGGTTTAGATTTAAATGTGGTCCTTATTTCAGCTCTTCTACGTTTGTTTAAGTTTTTAGACTGATAAATAGTTTGGCTTTCAGCATCACAAGACATTAATTGTAGAAATGTGCATCCGTTAAAGTTACCGTGAATGTTGATATACAATTGTATGTTTTAAAAATCAACCTTACAGATTTGTGTTTATGTAAACAAACCAAAATTAGGTCCAAAAATTCTACCTAGTACAAATAAGCCTCTCGCATCCCAATTACTTGTCTATAATTAGGTATTGCGGGAAACTCTATGCTCCCTTATATATAATGTAAAGTTATCTGTAAGATAATTGCGGGAAATCGTATTCCTCCCCAAGTAATCTGTTAGATAATTTCGGGAAATCGTATTCCTTCCCAAGAAATCTGTAAGATAATTGTGCGAAATCGTATTCCTCTGTAAGATGTTGTGAGAATAATCAAATGAAAACGTGAAACCAAAACGACTTATTTCACAGATGAAAAATAATCCTGGCAACTTGCATCTTTTTTTTAAATAATAACTGGTGAATAGATTGCGTTCACACACATTCTTTAAGAACACTTTATCGTGCACTATCTAATTTTGAAAATATATTGAATATCTCAATATATGAATGTCTATCAATATCTATATTTGACATTATATGTCTATGAGAATATTAAAATAACAACTATATTTTCATCTAACGCCTAACACCTTACACACGGTCGATTCCATTAATTTTAATAAATTAAAAAAATAATCGAAAACATTTGTACCCTTGGAAGATTTAAAATTGAATAGAGATCATTCATTATCTCCAAATATCGTTCAGTTTCACATATCCTTAAACCAAGTGTTGACAAAACATCAATTTGAATATAAAAAAAATATATAGATATCAAAAGGCCGATTTGCTGACAAAAAGTATTCAAAGTACGAGACTTATAATTCTGAACGTCAGACTTTAAGATAAAAAAAAATCAATAATATACATTGACATTTATTTTCCCTAAAATAGTTGAACTAAGGTGTAAGAAAAGAAGATTTAATGGTGATTGCCAAACAAATATACCAATAAACGCATTGAATAGAATACCGGTGATGTAGAATTTGTCAAAGTGGAAAAACACAATCTAGACTTGATTACCTTACTTGTATATTCCATGCCCAATGCTAATTTTAAGATCTTTTCCGATCAACCTTTTATATAAGGGATATTACGAATTACATATTACATTGACCTTTATCAAATTTCATTTTTTTAGAAAAAAAAAAGTTTTACAAATTTTATGCACACATTACTATTTTGTAAAATTCGTTTTGACGTATTTCGTATGAAAGACCAAATTTGTGAAAAATTATCTCGAAGGATAAATACGATAATCAAATTGAAATGCACATATTTATAACTTAGTAATTATTACGGTTTATTTGTAACTCACCGCGTCTAGCTTTGGGTCCATAGCAATGCCTTAAGCATAAACAACCCTACAAGGTAAAGTAAAGGCATATATGTTTTATCTGTATTCAAAATTCTAAAGTATTACTAACTACTAAAGTTAAGTGGATGAAAGCACTGTTAAGAATAGAGTGCAAATGTTAACGTTATGTTTCCCGTATTTACGTCTTATGTTTATGACGTTACTTTGTACCTTTCTATGTGGCCTTCGATATAGATTTTAAAAGTGACACCTAACATCCACGTATTCCAACCTCAATCCGAATTCCGATAGCAAATCATCTTATTCGGAAGACTCCGTATAGATACTATTAGTACGTTATTGTAATTACATTACAAAGTATTGATCACATGATGCTAGTATTAATAGACTTGCAATTGCTTTACATCAATCCTATGATTGATGTAAATTGTTATCAAAGGTACCAGGATTATAATTTAGTACGCCAATCGCGCGTTTCGTCTACATAAGACTCATCAGTGACGCTCATATAAAAATATTTATAAAGCCAAACAAGTACAAAGTTGAAGAGCATTGAGGATCCAAAATTCCAAAAAGTTGTGCCAAATACGGCTAAGGTAATCTATGCCTGGAATAAGAAAATCCTTATTTTTTCGAAAATTTCAAAGTTTGGTAAACAGGAAATTTATAAAAATGACCACATTATTGATATTCATGTCAACACCGAAGTGTTGACTACTGGGCTGGTGATACCCTCGGGGACGAAACGTCCACCAGCAGTGGCATCGACCCAGTGGTGTACATTGTTACCAAAGGTACCAGGATTATAACTTAGTACGCCAGACGCGCATTTCGTCTACATAAGACTCATCAGTGACACTCATATCAAAATATTTATAAAGCCAAAAATTACAAGTCTAGTAATACAAGCATCCTCTTTACCATTATATTGTAAAATAATTACAATTGAATACTATGTATATGGAGTCTTCCAAATAAGACTGTATTTGCATTCGGTATATGGATAGATGTTGGAATGCGTGGATGTTAGGTGTCATTTATATACAAAGTATGATCAGCTTGATAAGTCAGATTACAAAATCAAACGCCCACCAACGGATGATTTAATATATATCCTCAGATCAATGTTAGAGAACAACATTTTTGATTTTAATGGACAGCTATATAAGCAAAAAATAGGCGCCGCGATAGGAGCATTGCCAAGCCCGGAAATTTGTGATATACTTATGTATAAATTAATGCAAGAAATTCTTTCTAAGTTTCAACATAGTAAAAATATCTTTTTCTATGGAAGGTATCGTGATGATATGATATTAATATATCACGGCGAGTGGAAGGAAATAAAGGATTTGCTAGAGATAGCAAATAATCATCATCCGTTCCTTAAATTCACACTAGAATTTTCATCTAAAGAAATAATATTTCTTGATGTTGATATTTTCAAAGGAACAAGATTTTCTAATGAAAATATTTTGGATGTGAAAACACACTTCAAACCGACAAATGCCTTCCTTTATCTAGATCGTAAAAGTTGTCACAATCGACACGTATTTGCAGGGTTTATCAAGGGCGAAGTAAACAGATACATTAGAACAACAAATAATGATGTTGATTTACAAAATATTTTATTACGGTTCAGATTGAACTTAACAAAGAGATGATACAAGGAGATTGAAATCGAAAAGTACATAAATGAGGCATTACCATGTAACAGATCGGATTTAATCAGAAAAAAGGCCCCAAAACACTCAAGGGAAATTCCTTTATTATTGGCAACGAAATTCAATCCATGCATTCATAAATTAAAACAATGCATTAGTAAACATTGGGATCTACTAAGACAGGATGCGGTTTGCAACGAAATATCTTCAAGCAAACCAATAATGGCTTATAAAAAGCATAAAAATACAGCATCTATTGACAACGACAAAATTAAAATAAATTGATAGGTTAATCCCTGACGATGGCGGGCCTTCAATGCTTAAACCAATTCATAAATGTTATACATTTATCGTTAGCATATTATACAAAAACCGCCAAAACACTAAATTAGTGTCGGATTGTTGTAAGCAATTACAAGTCTAGTAATACTAGCATCCTCTTTACCATTATATTTTAAAATAATTACAATTCAATACTATGTATATGGAGTCTTCCGAATAAGTTTGTATTTGCATTCGGGATTTGGATAGATGTTGGAATGCGTGGATGTTAGGTGTCATTTATATAAAAGGTTTATGGCGTTACTTTGTACCTTTCTATGTGGCCTTCGATATAGATTTTGATCATAAAAAGTAACACAACTCAAAGTATAGAGACTCAGGCCGTGTTCACATTGACCTAAATTCGGTGTTGTGTTAGTGTAACTCACACGTAAACTAAACACAATTGCGTTCTCATTGATAAAACTCAATGTTTACATGTAGTTTAAATCATGTTTTACCTACACACAGTCGATAGTCAATGTAGGCCTTGTGTAGGTTAAGTGTACACAAAACTAGGCATTTAGGACATTAGTTTCATCGTGTATATATTTAAGGAGGAAACTATTTTTGAGTAAAATTGATATTTTTGATAATTATTAGTTGTTTAAATTTTACAGATTTGTTTTTGTTAAAAAGAAATAACGTACTTTATTAACCCCTAATTAAGACTCAAAGCAGCATCATTGCCGAACCCATAAGGCAGCAACCAATTGATTTTCAGGGGGGGGGGGCTATAATAGTTGAGTATAAAACATAAAGGCAAGGGGTGGGGGTGGTAAGCTATGGATTTTGTTTTGGAAACAAAAAATGTTTCCAGTTTTTGGCCCTGAAAAACAAAATTGTTTGTTTCACCCTCAGCTGCCACTATATATAATGCTAAAATTGATTTCGACTTGTCACCTAAATTTGTACTGAAAAAAAATCAATAGCTCGCGCCCCCTCCCCCTCCACAAAGAAATGAAGTAAATAGTTGCTGCCTAATTCATTTGAAAAGGTCTTCCCGAATCGACTTGACGTACACAGAAATATTCGCCACTGGTCTTTACTCACAAACGATTCACGCATAAATGCATGACTAAAAAAAGTGTGAGGTAAATGATATGTTTGTCTAGTATCTCAGATCCGTTAAATAACACGTAAAATAAATTAAAAAAAAAACGTTACCCTATTCCTTTACCAAATACTCCTTGGAGAAGAAATACCATTTGAAACGAACAGAAAAGATAAAAATGTAGTGATCCCTAATACATGTATCTCAATCATTTTTTTTCGGCTGTAAGCACGCTGTTGCAGCTAACGTTTTCTAATGCGTTATCGAGACATCTCTAGTATATTCAAACTACTGCAAATTATAAAAATGGCTTTCATACAGTAGCAACCACTTAACTTAAAAAAAGGGGGAGGGTTATTTTTTTTTTTTATCTGAGTCAGATTTTTTTTCTCGCGTACGTTTTTATTCCTTTTTTTTCGATGCTGGTGATCAAATACTTTTTTTTCAATATATAACACTACAATGTTTGGGGAAACTCTTGATTCAGAATATTTTTTTATCATCTGTATAACCATTTTTTTTTTTTATCAAATTGGGGATCGGAATATTTCCATTCCCATTCCCCACCCCCCTTTTGAAGTCAAATGGTTGTTCCCTTACCGCTAGAAAAAATTTCCAAAAATTTTGAATTCAGTTCTACGTTATGAACATTTAAATGACATATAGTTTACAAGTGGGAACAAATCTTATGTACAGGTAGCTAAACAAGGTGTATAGATGTGAACAAATGTAATGTGAAACCAGTGTACACTACACTAAACTAATTGTAAACATGTTTACTCTACACGGCGTTTGGTGTGAACACGGCCTTATTCAAGTATTACAATACATTTTGGTGCCGTGACGCCATGGGAAAGTAAACTGAAAGCGGTGAGAGCAGGCCATCAAAGTGATGTAGCAAGACTTTTAAGAAAATCTGTTAGAAACACTTTCGCAAAAGCAAACAATCATTAGTGCCTTAGTTGAAGAAATTCTAAATTTAACAAAGGATGAGGATGTTGAGGATGAAATTCTACAAACAGATGAGTATAAATTTTTTCTGAATACTAAAATAAGACATTCGTAAGAAATACTCAAATTCACCAACTTCAAATATTACCACCTTGCCTAATCTGAGTAATCAATCAACGGAAAATACAAATGAGCATAGTTCAGTACAAAATACATATAGCTCTGTTCAACAACAAATGTACCATGTTCCGCTCAACGTTACGCAAAATCACCAACTTCCGAAATTCACCTTACCTACATTTACAGGAGATAAACTCATGTGGTAAACTTTTTGGGACTCGTTCGAATAATCTGTACACTATAATCCCACACTTACCGATATACAGAAATTCACATTTTTGAAATCGCAACTTAGTAATGAAGCCGTTCGATGTATTGATGGACTACCGCTCACAAACAATAATTATACTGAAGCCATAAAACTGTTAAAAGAACGTTTTGGTCAGCCACATAAAATCACAAATGCCTACATGCAAGCCCTGTTAGAACTTCCTGCACTGCAATACAACCTTATTAACCTTCGAAATTATTACGACAAACAAGAGGCATATATAAGAGGTCTAGAGTCATTAGGTAGGTCGGGAGACTCATATGGCGCACTGCTCATCCCAATCATGTTGAATAAGCTACCGTCAGCTATAAGACAAAATTTAGCAAGGGAAAACAGATCCGATAACTGGGAAATAAAGGAATTGAGACACGGAATACTGAAAGAAATCACAATTTTGGCAGCAGGAAAAGGCACCGAGGTACATTGTAGTTTTGAACATTTACCGTCTACAGAGTCATTTTTGACAAGCGTCAATAAAAGAGATTACCCGCGAATACAAGATAGATTTGAAAACCACCAGAAACAAAGTAGTACAAATATTCATCAGAAACCTTGCATTTATTGCTACGATATGCACGACTCCGCAAAATGCTTAAAAGTTCCAGATTATGAACACTGTATAAAATTATCAAACACAATAAATTATGATTCTGTTGCTAAGGAACGCACCGTGCAAGTGAATGTAGATCTCAATTTCGTTGCCGACTCTGTAAGAAGAATCACCATACTAGTATATGTACCCAAAAAATCAACGAGGGAGCACAGCGTTCTTTCGTGACTGAAGAATTGGCTTTAAAACTAGACATGATGGCAATTGGTACCGAAGTGATTAATCTTTCTACATTTGGAAATACAAGTACTTAAGTTCGACACTTACCGAGAGCAATTATATACGTTGAACCAATAGAAGGAGAGAAAATACTCATTGAAGTTTTAGTAGTTTCTACTATAGCAAGTCCGATCACAAATTATAGTGTAAATGATACCCGAGATTGCAAACATCTAAAAGGATTAGGATTAGCACACCCAATCACGAACCACAACAATTTTAGTATATCTTTACTGATAGGAGCAGATTTTTACTGGGATTTTATAGAAGATACCGTTATTAGGGGAAAAGGTCCGACAGCTGTTAAGTCTAAATTTGGTTACCAGTTGTCTAGTCCGACATCACCAGTTTTGATTCGTAAATCGGGAGCCGTATGAATTTGTAACATTATGACAAATATTAAACCGGAATAGTTTAAAGTAGAGTCAGTAGGAGAAGTCGACACAGAACATGAGGACGAAAATATCGACTCTTTGAACATGTACCAGAAAATATCAGTAGAATTTCAAGAAAATAGATACGTAGCGAAGTTGCATGGAAACACAATCACGAGACCTTAACACAAAATGTTGTATTTACAAAACAGAGAACTGAAAACGTTAAAGAGTTTCATAAAAAAAAAGTAGAGACAACAAAATCAACATCCGGGTCGGAGATATTGTGCAAGTTCACGACGAAAAACCACGAACTCGGTGGAAAATAGCAATTGTTGAAGAATTAGTTGTTGGAAATGATGGATTAATCAGATCTGCAATTACTAGAACTGACAGTGGTCGTACGATTCGTCCGATCGTCAAACTTTATCCGCTACAGATCCACAAAGCGGATCTACCAAATAAAGCAGATGAGGCGAATGAGGGTGATTCCAGAAGTGCCTATGCGAAAGGCAGCTATGCGTGCAAAGAAGAACATTAAAACTTGGACAAATTCTTAGACATTAATTTTGTGTATGATTTTAAAATCGTTATAGAGACTGCTAATTTTCAATTTTATCATAGTGATTTCTATAGACAGTAATTGCCTATCATATTTAAAATCGTCGTTTTTCGTTTCATATATATGGACAGTTAGAAAAATATTTTAATTTTATACAAAGATATATTTTTGCGCCCCCGCTCAAGTATGTTGAGAATATAGTGCAAATGTTAACTTTGCTCATTGTTGAAGGCCGTACGGTGACCTATAGTTGTTAATGTCTGTGTCATTTTGGTCTTTTGTGGATAGTTGTCTCATTGGCAATCATACCACATCTTCTTTTTTATAACGTTATGTTTCCCGTATTTACGTCTTATGTTTAAGACGTTACTTTGTACCTTTGTATGGGGCCTTCGATATAGATTTTGATCATAAAAAGTAACACAAGACTTATTTGTTTATTACAATACAAGCATATTGGGCCATGAATTACTGTCGTTCTTAAATTTTAACATAATTTTACAAACTCATAAAGGTTTGGTACCATTAAAACGTTTAATCCCGCTGCAAATGTATGCACCTGTCCTACGTCAGGAATCTGATATACAGTAGTTGTCGTCTGTTAATGTAGTTCATACGTGTTTCTCGTTTCTCTTTTTTATATAGATTAGACCGTTGGTTTTCCCGTTTGAATGGTTTTACACTATTAATTTGGGGCCCTGTATAGCTTGCCATGGTATGAGCCAAGGCTCTGTGTTGAAGGCCGTACCTTGACCTACAATGGTTTACTTTTATAAATTGTTACTTGGATGGAGAGTTGTCTCATTGGCACTCATACCACATCTTCCTATATATACATACAGAAGAAGAGATTGTAGCTTTACACACATTTTCAAAAAAGTTCTTTACAACATTTGAACTTCAATATTATCTTGCATATCTTATGAAAGATAGAATTAGATCAAATGTATGAGCCTGTGTCAGATCTTCGGACTCCTTTGTAATTTTTCTTACGATACAGTGTAAAATATGTTCCCTATACGGCTATACCACCTATTTTTCTTTTAGGAAAGACTTCAATATCTCATAAAAGGCTTTTTTACCAAAATTAAAACAGATTCTATAGTTCTTTTCTTTTGATATGAGACCCAAATAATACCAGTGCAAATATAAGGTAAAATTCCGAGACAGGCTTTTCCCGTCCTTCAAAATATTACTATCTCGAAAAGGAGCTACATAATCTATCAATATTTTTAGCCTATTTTTTTTTTAAGAATGATTTTCCGACCTATAATAATTACAATTTTAAATTCCTAAGTATATTCTTAAAACAAGTGACCATTCGTTGATATTAATGTCAATCATTTTACGACTATGACTAACTTTTTACTCGTATGGTATTTCAATATTCCTGGTATCTAGTAGATTTCGTGTGTTGGTCAAAGTTGTTGGGGCAAATGCAGACTACAATTATAATGGTTCTACTACAGAAAGATATAGATGTTGGTCTTACGATTTGTGAGGGTTTTTCAATATATGTTTCTAGTAAAATTATTTTTGTCAGTGAAGAATAAGAAACTTCCAAAAAAGTTTGAGTCAAGTGAAAAGGAATTCTGATAAAATAAGGATAAGAAGTTTAGAAACTAAAAATTGATTGATTCTGGTCAAAATAATCGTATTTGAAAGAATAAAAAGTTGTTACCTTGTTGGTTTCAATTATTCACGAGACAAACTGTTTAAAAACCAAATCGTTAGCGCGATTTTTTTTAAACCAAAAGTCTTTATCTAAAAGCTTAAAGTAGATGGTGGTCTAAATCAAAATCCAGAAAATTTTCCAATAATTTGTCAAAATATAGTTTATATCATGCTTTTCTCAAAAACATATTAAATAGTATGGGTCACTAGGCTTTTTTCGCGCTTCGAATTGTGCAGAATTGTGACATTTTGTATAGATTATGCATGAAAAAAAAACAACGTTTTGCGTGATAAAACGAAAATTACACCATAATATTTAAGATTAAATATGAGAAGGTAGCTCTAATAATATGCTTTCAGATAAGAAAAAGAAGAGGTGGGGTCACCTGATTCGTTTTCCTGCTATATAATAAAATAGGAAAATTTTCATCACATAATATATAAAAGCTACTTGATCTGAGTTATCTTCTGTTATATCTGGGTTATCTCTCCTTGTTTGGCATGTTGAACAAAAGTGAATTCAACAAAAATATATATTTTTTTTAAATACAGCCGTAAATATGATAAAACACATAATTTGCTATATTAAAATGAAAAGTCATACTACTCTCGAGATTTGCACATTTCATTAAGTATCAAGAAAAGAGACAGGAATAGATCATGATTAAACCCATGTGAATAAACACTCAGACTATTTAATCTAATTTTAATGATAAAAAACAAATATTAAAAAAAAAACAAAAAAAAAACAAAAAAAAACAACAAACAAACAAAAAAACACAAATGTATCACTGTAAATATTATGTCCACTTTTTTAAACATAATTTTCTATGTATAATTTATTTAGATATAATTCGTTTATATGCCTATATGTATATACTGCAAAAAGTGCAAACATTGATTAGCTATACCAAACTGTTATGTTATATATGGAGAAGATGAATAAGTATCTGTTTATTAGACTTTTTACGGTTTTTAAACAACGCTTAATAATGTTATATGTGGAGAACATGAATAAGTATATGTTTATTACACCTTATACGGTTTTTAAACGACGCTTGATAATTAAAGTTTTACCTGATTTGTTTACACAAAGGTATACACATAAACGATTCGTTAAGTTTATTTTACCGAATAGACATAATCAGGTTCAAAGCATTCAAGTGAAACATTTAAATGACGACAGAAAGAAAAAGAAAACTATTCGAACTTAGGCCGCATTTCTTTCTAACCAAATTTTTGTAAACGTTGTGTCGCGTTTGTTGCTGTTTTCTAAACGCTACATAAGTAGAAACAGATACATCGTTTAATAAGTCTTTAACGACCCTGTTTGCACTTTCAATAAATCATGCACATGTTGTTGGTAAAAAGACTTTTTTACAAACGTAGAAACAAATACTTCGTTTAATCAGGTTGAAGTTAGAAACAAATCCAGCGTTTGTACTAACAAACGACAAACGACAAACTGCAGACGCATTTTTAGCGTTTGTGTTGTTTGTCAAAGTTTATGTAAACTACGAAACGTATAATTGAAAGAAATTATCAAAACATGTGCACGCTTAGCCGTTTTCATCGTTTGTGTTAGAAAGAAATGCACCCTTAATATGTCTTTATCAATTGCTTCTATAAACGTAAATGGTTAACGAAACAATAAAAAAACGAGATATGATTAGTTTTAAAAAGTTTGATATTATTTGTCTTCAAGAAACACATTGTTCAAAATATGATATTGATAACTGGGGTAATGACTGGAAAAAATTTGGGGGAGGTGAATCAGTTTGGAATTGCAGAACTTCTGAATCAAGGGGCGTGGGATTCCTTTTGCAAAAGAATTTTTCAGAAAATGTAACTTTTATTAATCACGATGAAAACGGAAGATGTCAAATGTGTGACATAAAAAAGATAATGCTGTATATCATATTATTAATGTATATACAACGAACAACGGTTCCGAAAGAAAGACTTTTTACGAATATTTGCGTAACTTAAATAAAGTGTATGACGATGACAGCGTTCAACACTACACCGTATTATTAGGAGAATTTAATTGTACTTTAGACAAAAAATAGACAGAATACCATCACATCAAAATAATGACGTCGGTACAATTGAATTTGATTTTTTTTTATTGTGATATGAATTAGATGATGTATGGAGATCTCGATTTCCAGATACAAAACGGTATACGTTTCAGAGAGGAAACTCGAAGTCTCGTATTGATTTTATTTTCTGCAGCAAATCTTTGAATAATAAAATATTGAACACTCGTATATCTCATTTCCCATTTAGTGATCACGAAATAGTTACATAAAAAATTAAGCTAGATGATATAAAAAGAGGGCTGGGTATGTGGATTATGAATTTAAATACAATTAAATCTGAACAGTTTTCAAATGCTTTTAAAATCTTTTGGGAAGGATGGAAAAATAGTAAAGACAATATAATGATATACAAGAATGGTGGGATAGTACCAAAAAGTAAAATAAAATTTCTAACAATTGATGTTAGTAAAACAATGAATCGAGTATATAATAACAATAATAAAAACGACTTGAAGCATTAAAATTAGTAGAATTTTTTTTTTCACCAATTCTAGAATAACCGAAATTGAAAGCGAAATTAAGGATATTTATACAAATTTGACAGAATCTGCGAAAATTAGGGCAAAAATTAAATGGTCAGAAGAAGGTGAAAAATCTACGAAATTTTATTTTTAGTCTAGAAAAGGAAAATGGCCGAAACAAGTTATGGAATCGTATAAAAACAAAAACGGGTGAGTAAAATGTATGTAAACCCCAAATCGACAACAACACACGACTACTACATATGTATCAACAAACGAATTACATTTAAATATTTGCAGTTTGCATTTTAATCGGAGTAGTTTATGACCTAATATAACTATTTCTTGCCTTTCAGTTAAAACTTGGTAACGTCAAGTTTGTTTGTTTTTTTTCAAAAGAAAGACTTATCCGTTAGAAAGGAAAACCTTCAATAAAGGTATCTTAAAAAGATTGAATTATTGAAACACTAAGTAAGGTATCTTTGATAATGAAAATGTATGTTTAAACAGACGTTCAAAGGGGAGACAATTAGAGAAAGACAGGTAATGATATGATCAATAGAAGAAAAAGAAAACCACAAATAAAATAACATCACACAAAAGTCTGTCATTTGTTTTGTTAACTTTAAATTGAAAATTTATTTCATGTGAATACGTATATTTAGATTATTTTTACACCTACCTATAACAAATATATTTAATGTTTGCATTAGTAGTTTACCGATATTCAAATATCATAAAATGAAATCAAGTTACCAAACAATAACATTGACTTAAACAATAAATGTGTCTTGTTTTCTTTTACAGTAACTGCGAATGAAAAAAAGAAACATACCTTAGAGCTTCATATTTCATTTTTAAAATCCTAATGTGCTAGTTTTTCACATTTATGTACCTATGCAAGAATGTATATTTAAAAGTAATGTAACTTGTAAATCGATAGCAAATCACGTGTTATATATACTCATCGAAGATAGTTGAATACAGTTTTAAATATAATTTACGAGACGCCCTAGTCATGATTAAAAACATTCAGTGGTATTGTAATGGATGAGATTGAACAGAACGTTATAGTTTGATATTTTGACTTTTGCTTTTGATAATTCGAAATGAGAATAACATATTGAATTTTAAATGTGGTTATATGTATGGTGCATTGTCGTTTGTTTTTTGTTGCACTTCAGTGTTTCTGTTGTTTCGTTGTTTTTCTCTTATAGTTGATGTGTTTCCCTCGGTTTAAGTTTGTAACCCGGATTTGTTTTCGCTCAATCGATTTAAGGCTTTTAAACAGCGGTATACTATTGTTGCCTATATTTAGTTTCTACAAAGACATGCAAGCGTTTAAATCCCTCATTTTATCCCAAATTGTGTTCAATTATGCATGCTATACTTGTTCGACATCTTTGATGCTGGAAAGTGCCAAATATTTGTGTAAACTTTGGGTTAAAAACTGCGAAATAACGACATTATTGATATCGTCCGAGACGTCGTACAATGCCTTACATGATCATAAACTAATTTGATGTATTTGTCTTTCGCTAACATACATCACTTTTGTGTAAAACATTATTTATAAACCTTCTAATTTTTTGGAACGATCTTGCGAATGAGATTAGTTATGATAATCAAACCTTTCCAGACATGCAAATCGACCAGTTATATTTAATCAAGGGATAGTATGATTCTTGGACCCCATCAAAACGGCATTTTGATGTAAAAATCGAATGGGCTAAAACAAAATGCGTGCTTAGTGAGATTCATCAATTTCTTATCCATAACGGTTAACCAATTCGTGATGGCATCCGTAACATTTTTAAAAGGATGGTGTCATCTTCACCACTTGGAGTTCTTTGTTTAACATCTTCTTTGTATGTTGCAGCCATCTATCAAGGAAATCTTGATAGAAAAAGCAAGATTAGGAGAAGTGTATCAACTGTGAGATAAATATTGCATATGCCAGCGCAGCTGTAATGTTGCTACATAGAATTAAAACATCACAATTATGAATCTTAAATCATCTCTTTTCTTGTAAAGTTTTGTTTTCAATCGACCTTCATTGTCAATTTTAGATTTATGTCAAGATGGGAGGCAGACTTAATTGTTTTTGTTCAAACTCACATAGGGACCAACATTTGAATCATTTAGTGAAAAGACATCATCAACAATGCAGAACTTGAAGTTAAATGAGTGTGAAAGCTGCTTTTAATCTTCCTTATCCTGTATGAAGTCAGCTCCATATGAATAAAATTACAGTCGGTAAGAAGAGGCTCACAAATTGTTCTAATTAAAATGACGATTGTTTGTTGAAAAACACGCCCTCAAAATGTAACAAATATGTTGTCAATAAAAAAATCAAGCATTTTGACAATATCAATTTCAGAGAATTTGTCATATAAATACGAGTGCTTTTTACAACAGGGTACAATTTATCCCACAATAAAACACGTTACTTGAATCTAATTGGCCATTCTTTTTTATGAAACAAAGCAAAACGAATTCTTTTAAATTGTCTTAGCAGATGTGAAATACTTATGAAATGACAGGCAGTTTTACAATAATGTTGAAACTGAGCTTTGATTTCTCTTAAGTTTAAGGGATGTTCAATTGGCACTTTTGCATTTATCCATCTATTAAGTTCTTTCCATAGGTCAAATACTGTTTAGAATAGAATAGATGGTATATTAAAACAAAAGTACATATATTGCTCCGTATAACCTTCAATTTTGTAAAGGATTAAATATGTCCCAAATATCATGCGAGTGACCCTCTATTGAAGCCATTGTACTTTTGATAGAGAAGAAAATATTTTATATTATTAAGTATTACAAAAGACGTACTTTTATGGGCCGGGACCCCTAAAGTAAGAGAAGGCCGTAATTTTGAAAAAATTCATAACTGGTGTTGAAGTCATTCTATTGAGTATTTTCTGGTAAAAATGTGACGAAAATAGGATTTCAATGTAGCCCTTCAAGTTTAATACATATCATCAAAATTTATTTATTACAAATGAAATAGTATGCCGTACCAAACATCTCCCTTCCTTCATTACTATGTTGGGGATTTTCAAAACTTTCTTATTTGAAAGGCTATAAATTTAGTTGACCCTTCGATATTTATCTGAGTTATAAAACTAAGTATTCAATAGGCCATAAAACTTCAGATATTTCCTTATGCTAAATTTTCAACCTTTATACCAATCTTTTTTTGTAAATAAAAGCATGAAAACAAAATCTTATCATTTCATGTTAAACCACATTTTAATGCTTAAAATGTATCATTGAGCGCTAAAAAACATGTTCAATCACGCGTGCACATTGCCTGTCTAAATTCTGTCAAAATATGGAGAACAATTAAATATTATATAAGATATCTGACATATTATAAATTATATAAGATATCTGAGATGTAATATAATATATCAGATATCTTATATAATATATCATATATCTTATATCATTTATCAGATATCTTATATCATATATCAGATATCTTATATAATATATAAGATATCTAATATAAAATATAAGATATCTTATTCTATTTATAAGATATCTTATATAATTTCATTTTTATAAGATATCTTATATACTTTATAAGATATCTCTTAAAGGTAATAAGATATCTTATAAATATATTTTATATAGGGTATCTTTTATACTTTATAAAATATCTTATAAACTATATAAGATATCTCATAACTATATAAGATATCTCATAAACTATATAAGATAACTTGTAAAGTTTATGAGATATCTTGAAGTTAGAAAAATAGCAAAACGGCTTGCCATATGTTTGTCTCCGAGTCGACGATATAAATAATCATCCAATCAGCTAGAAGCCATACAGGATTTTATTCTAAGTACCATCTTGTGGTAGAAAACATTCCGGTAAAATGTAAACAAATAACTGCGCTCTTGTAACCTATAGCAGGAAACAGCTCCAACATGCATATGTTTTTTTTTTAAATTTCAGTTACTATAGAAATATGGAGATGTGGTATGATTGCCAATGAGACAACTGTCCACCAAAGTTCAAATAAAGTGGATGTAAGCAATTGTCTTCGACAATGAGAAAAAACCTTATCGTGTCGTCGGCTATAAAAGGCCCCGACATGAACAGTATGAATCAATTCAAATGAGAAATCTAACGGTCTAATTTATAACAAACACATTTGCGAAAATACAAATAAGACACACATGAACCGACGATAAACACTGAACTACAGACTCAAAACTCGTTGCAGGCACATCTCCAATGTGGCAGGGTTAAATATGTTTTGATAATTTTAAGTGGACATACATTATTTCCTAAAAAAAGAAGGAAAACGATTGCTTTATCATATAAAACAGTCATATATTTTCTACAGAAACGATTAGATGATATCAAATAAATTGTTACTCAGCTTTATTTTTTTCAACAGTTTATAAGTTTATTTTGTCTGCAAGAATTGAAATGTTGCGGCAAAGGTATTATCATGAAAGCAAATCAAAACGAGCTCTTTTTGTTTTCCAATGAAAATTCCAGTTGGAGAATTGAAACTGCCTTCGGTTCTTAGAATTTCTTCAGCGGATTTTCCATCGCATTTTATTTTAAGAATATTGCCTGATGAAGTTCCGACAACAAGGATATTGCCTTCATAGTCAACACATACGCCACTAGGACATTTTAGGTCCGACCTCTTGAATTTCCAATAAATTCGTTGTTCCAAATCGCAACACACTACTTCGTTTTTCTTCCAGTCGGTATAAAATAAACGCGAAGAATGAAATGTAATGTATTTAGCGTCATGAAACTTCATTTCTATTGTTTTGACAAGTTTTCCCTTTAAGTCAAATATTTGGAATCCAACTTTCTGGATTGCAACAATTAAGTTTGGATCGTTGAAGGTTATAGCGGTACAAATACCATCTGAAGTACAGAAACTCTCCATTACCTTGCCCTTAGATGTAGAAATTTCTATAACCTGAATTGTACTTCGAACGGGGAAATTCAAAGCTACAGTTTTATTCGCAACCTCACATACATCCCATGGGTTATCGAACAACTTTATTGTTCGAGATTTAACGCCATCGCTCTGATAGACAACAAGACACTTATTTTCATATTCTGTGAATAGAAGCTCCCCATTAGAAAGAATGGTGCATCCATTTATATTGATGTAATCAGTTGATTCAGTTACGAACTTTTGTTGTAGTGTCAGCTTTGTCGTTGACGAAAACCTTGTGGTTTCGAATTCGGTCACTCTAGATTTAGGGTTAATAACTCGTTTAGTATCTTTAGTTTCAAGAGATTTACCTTCCCCACCTCTAATGGAGGCACTTTTTGCTCCCTTAGCACTAGCTCCGAGTGAATTTGCTGTCCAGGTTTGAGCTTGTGAAAACTTAGAATCGTAATGGTTCTCACATATAATGCGTGTGTCGGCAAACTCTTCCACAAACGACTCGAAATGCTTGATATCTAAGTCCCTTGTAAATTGTATTTTATACATCCCTAGTTTCTTGCCTATTCCTGATATAGACGATCCAATAGAATCAAGTCTTTTTTGTAGTGATATAGTCCCAAGAAACATCTGTAAGTCGGATGCAAATTGTTTCATATTTGAAATATTATCTCTGATACTTGTGCACTGAACGGTTAAAGCATCTAGTTCATTGTATTTTTCTGTTAGTTCATTCTTACAACAATCAGATGATTTTGCAATACTTTCAATAAGCCTTTTTTCAAAAACATCAAGGCAGCTGCTTACACTTTTTCGAAATTCTTTAACCTCAGATTCTAATTTTTGTCGTTGCTTTTTGACTCTGTCGTAGTATTGTACTTGGTCTTGTTTCAAAATATCCAGGGTTTCAACAACAGAACATGCACTGTCTTCAAGCTTTTTAACAGTAGATGATTGTTTTGAGTTCTTGATATCCTGATATGTGGATTGAATCTTGCACAAAAGAATACGAATAATATAGGTATTTTGCTATCGACAAAAATTAATTACCTCAACCCAGCAAAAGCATATACGGATTCATTTCTTTATTCGTTATATATAATACACGTAACAACGGGTCTAATTTCGTCCAATTTGTATTCATAATATTTGTAAGACCAAATACAAAAGTTCTATCAATTATATGAACGAAAATAAATAAAAATGTTAAATATTTGATTTTTTTCTTCAAACAAACAAAATCTTTAAAGCACAATTTCCCTTGTATTAAGTGGTAAAACTCAGTAGTCATATCAACAAGAGGACGAAGAAAGGGTTTCATGTTAGCTATGTCGTTGTAGGTGTTTTGAAAGGAGTAAGTCCCATTTTGGCCTCAAATTTCAGGTTCATCTGATGAAAGATTTTGTACACCTTTTAAATACTTAAGTGTCTACTTCAGTCGATTAAATTATTATGTGTGAAAGATTTGAACTGATTTAGTCATCTCAGACGCTCATATTCAAGCTTAAATATGAAAGATCTATCATATATGCCATAATATGTAACATTTCAGACAGTTTTTGTCAAAAATGAAAGTGGCCGTATCCGTGTTCATCCTCAACCTTTATATATGTTATGTATATTCATCAAATACAACTTACATTCCAATATTAAGAATGAACACGAATATACCCGATATATGTGCATTGTGTTGTTAAACACAGCCCATATTTATGTAGCAGAAGTATTTTTCTTCCCAATAAAAAACTAAAAGTTTACATTATTACAATTCTGTAAAACTGATATTTTTTGGGGCCAAAAAGGGGTCTTACTGAACCTACTCCTTTGATAGTACTTAAAACATATATTTTTGTTTTTTTCATCAGTTGGTAACTTTGAAAGAATATTAAAAGAGGTGACATATACCAAAGAGACATTTAAACTCACAAGTAGAAAATAAAATGACAATGCCATGTCTAAAATAGAAAAATATCAACTAACTTAAACCCATTTCATTATTAGAAGTTTCAGTTATCAGTCATACAAAGCGAAAATTTAAATGAAGTTTATATCATCTATTCTTTGATACATCATAAATATTGAATATAAAAAAATAACTTCGTACAATCAAATATCTTCGTGGTTTAAGGTGGTAGACCTAGGTTAAGGGAAATAACTCTTAAAATCATTAGTACGTTTGTGTCAACCATTTTCAAAAACATATTCTAAGCTTCTAGGTTACATAGATTATTTTCAATCTGTTTCAGGTAAATGCTTAAAATACAATGGTTAACTTGACTTTTACAAACGCTTGACTGATTTAAAGAGTTATCTCCCTTAACCTAGGTCTACCTCCTTAAGCCCAATATCTTTTGTATGTTTAACGTAGACCTGTTCACTGTTTTTTCTTATTAGAAATAGTAATGCAAAATTGCCAAAAAATAAGCAGTTTGCCAAAACGATTTGGAATTTGCAGAAAAGTAATTGAAAGTACATGTATAACAAAGAAAAAAAAAAGAAATTTGATGGTACAAAAAAATAAATAAAAATAATAAACATTGAATAAAAAAGAAACCACGGAGACTTGGGTAGATTATTAGTCTCATATTCATATGGGGATTCATAGTTTCATTTTACGTTCATGATTTATTGAATATGACCAATTTGGGGTACAGTATACACTATTAGGCATACATTATTGTGTTTCCTTGCATATTTCCTTATTTGGCAAATTCACTACTGTTATATGTGTAGTAGAAACACTTTTGAAATTATATCGGAATTGGTATGGTAACCTGAATGTAAATAAATGGTTTAAAAGTTTTAAACAAGACGAGAATTCTAGCTAATTCATTCCTTTCTTTCCAGTGTCAGTCCATATTTTCCCGATCTTAAGCATTGCAGAGCCTACATATCCATTGCTTATATTTGGTATTTTGCTCTTGTCATATAAATGCATGAAATGTTTACCACTTTACGTTAGGAGACCAACAATCAACTAATCAATCATTAAATGAATTTACACTAGAAAGAAAAAAAATAATAAGAGAAAAATATTATCTCCCTTTGCAGGTTTAAATAGATACTCTTGGAGGAATTATATTTCAAAATGGAAGTCTAAGGTTATAGAATATTTGTATTTACTTGATTAGTCTCAATATAAATATTAATTTTATTTCTTATTCATCATTTCAAATATCTCTGCATTTGTTTTATGAGAAGATACACAAATATGGAAAACGAACAGTGAAAATGAAAGGTAAAGTTTATATTATTTGAGGCATTTGACATGTAAACCGTTCATCTTCAGGGTAAAACTTTTAACGAATGAAAACAACCGTTGGTGTGTGTGATATTGCATGTCATATATTATTTCATGAAATTCAATTTGAAAATTTAGAAAAATATATACCAAGACAATAAAAGGAAAAATACATTTCATATATGATTAATAACATGTTTTAGCCTTTTAAGATTATTTCATATTTGACATGAATGAGCATGCATTATACTATCCGCATTCAAATGGTATGCCAATAAGTGCTTACTTTCACTAAATTTGAACTTTGGTGGTATAATTGCCACATGTCTATACCCAATGAATTATTCAGATAGAAAAAAAACCTGAGTATTTCCAGCATTTGCTCATTTTAGCTTCATGTACATATAAGATGTGAATGGAATTTAGTTGTTTATCAAACGTAGTACTCTACCACAAAATATTTTAATAATTTTGATTGACTTTTAATGAAAATATCTTTATAGGAGAGAACAAAACTAAAGAATAATTATTTTAAAATTCATTTAAAAAAAGCCTGAATAATTTAATTTAATAATTGGAGTAACACGATGTGTTTTATAATATCTATTTTTGTATTGAGGTCTTACAAGGTTTTCTAATAAGCATTTTGTACAAGATGTTATTGTGTGAACATTATACAGTTTGTCTGTTCGTTTTTCACCATAATGTAAGAGGTTCACGAAATCTTGATCGCTAGTACCAATATTCTGCGCACATTATACAACTATACAAATCATAAATATATGAGTGAGATAGAAATTGATTCTTCTATCGATCCTTATTGATAACCTGTTGAATCTTTACTTCGAAATGTCTTTTTGTTTCGTTTGATTTTAAAGGATTGGATAAATAATGTCACCCCTGTCTCATGCTTCATTGATCTGTCCTCTGATAACCATCGACTATTTAAATAGTAAATAATATATGTTAAAATGTGTGGTTGTGGAAAATTTTATGGTACACACAAACTTATTACTCAATGACTGGGTTTAAATGATATAAGCTGTTCCTTTAATAATTATACAGTCCCGGTAGTTGAAAAACATTCTATTGTCATTTATATTTTGTTTAGTTAGATATATATATAATCGTTTTGTCCCTCAGCTTTTTTACAATTTTTAAAAAGTTTCAGCGTGGAGACACTGACATTTTTTTTTAATTTTGATATTTGCAGTATAAGTTTCAGTTTTGAAATTTCCCCCGCCATCAATTCATATTCTTTCAAAGGTTATATATAAACAAGTAGCTTGCAGCGATGATCATTTTATTTCACTTATTGAATAAATAACTATGTTTACTAATTCTATATGATCATTTATTTTTGCTTGGTGCATGCGCCTTGTGCCAATAGGATGAGTCTAACTCTTTTTTTTCATTTGTTCTTACGTTTAATATCGATATAACCGTTGCAGTTGTTGCTTTAATATATGCGTTGTTTTGGTGAGTCATTATTGGTTTTGTCGCTTACTGCGAATCATTACATAAAGTTATACATATGCAATAAAATGACACAATAAGAGATCATCGAAATTTAATCACTTTGCGAAAGATTTTTTCACTGAAATAAACATTAATATCCATTTATAGTTCTTTTGAATTCACTTGTTTTCATTTTATACTTTACTGAAGGGTTTTAAGTATGGCTGAAAAAGACTGGATTGTTGTTACTGCAATCGATTTAGGGACAACCTTTTCTGGATATGCCTTCTCATTTCGATCCGAATTTCAAAAGGATCCACTTAAGATCAGCACCAATAGCTGGATATCAGAAGGGGTTTTTAATGATGAAATGAAAGCACCATCGATATTGCTTCTGAATCCAGACCAGTCATTTAACTCGTTTGGATACAGAGCACAGAACAATTGCAAACAATTGTTATTGGTTGACCCAGAGAAAGCTGTTAAGTACTATTACGTACAAGATTTCAAGATGCAACTGCATAACAGGGTATACATTATGAATCATAAATTGTCAGTTTTATTGCACGAAAGTAAAATTTGTGGGTATAAAAAAAGGCAACAGATTCCAAAGTGTCCAAAAACAGCTCTAGTCACCGATAAAACAGACAAAATCCACGACGTCAAAGAAAAGACAAAGTGACACGAGGTCATACAAAGCAGGGGATGTTAGGTGTTCCGGAATTTTGAACTAACAAATCCTGATATACAAAATTTTCCTGTCAATCACCAAATGTACCATCCGTTCATGAAAAAGAAAAAAGTTTAATAACCGAAGAAATAGTTGTTTTATATCTTTTTTATGTTTGAAAATCATTAGAAATTAGTAACCCCATAACATTAAGAGTGAAACTGTTGAACAATATAAAAGGAACTAGAGGCTCTAAATAGCCTGTGTCGGTCACATTGGTCTATGTGCATATTTACCAAAGGAAACTCTCAAATATTGTAGAATAGATTTCAAAACAAAAATTTCTGTTTTGTTGATCTGTTAAAAACTCTATTTAGGTTCTCCCGATCCTCTTTAGTTTTTGCTCTAAACAGAAAGGGCAATCCCTCCTATAAAGAATGACAGTCTAAATACTATACTACACCGGCAAAATTTATTGTGTTAGTAGGTCTTGCCTTGCTGATAAATTTTGTGATTTTGTGATTTAAAGTGCCTATCAATATATTTTTTAGTTGTAGTTTTGTATGTATAAGACTTCAAATGCATACATGTATGTATATTTTATCTTATCAGGAAATTTCATTAGGGATGAAAATTCAAGACATAACAGGAAAAACGTTGCTAGCCCAAAAGGTGTTTGTTGAATCCATAAGATACCTAAAAGATCACTTTCTAGAGATATTTACCAACAAAAATTTAGACACCAAAATAACAGATATTCTTTTTGTTATTACCGTTCCAGCTATTTGGAGCGATGCTGCTAAGCAATTCATGAGAGTTTGCTCTGAAATGGTATGTATATTTGTACTAGTTAAAAAATCCAAAAACAGTGTGCATATGTATTTCATTATTGATTATGAGACAGTTTCATCCAATGGTTTTGGAAGTTTTAGAAAGATTTCCTCTGTGCAAGAAAAGAAAACTTGATCTTGAAAAAAACCCATAAAATGAACTTAACAAATCCGAGTCTATTTGCTTTTTTCAAGTCTGAATTGATTGTTAAATTATGATAATGAAATCGGCAAACTCCTTTCTTTTTTCATTCATTTCAAATTATCAACGAATTTATATTTGTCACCAGCAGTATTTCTAGTTGAGAGAAATGGACTTCCTTATAGTGTATTTTGTTTATATTTCGTAGCTTATGCACCTTTAACCTTGTCTCATACTCATTATTTCAAAGAGGAAAAAAAATATCTACACAAGTTATGTCAGAATGTGTACTTTAGCTCAAGACAATTATTGTATATTTGATGTCTGGAATGAATACAAGATAATTCATTATATAAAATTAGTATCCTCTTAAGCCAATACATGCGGGTATGTTTCTTTCTAGGCAGGTATCGAAAGTTCATTGATTGTACTTGCTTATGAACCAGAGGCTGCTGCACTGTACTGTAGTTTGTTACCTGCAGACCAAGGCATTGCGAAATATTTTCAAGTAGGACGGAGACTGATGATTGTGGACCTCGGCGGTAAGTGTAGCAAATCTTTAATATTATGAACAAACTAAATAGTTTAATTGTTACAGCATGTTTTCTAGAGTATATGTTATATCACATTAACTCTAGGACATTTACAAATTGTGAAGGTATTGAGATTAGGTTTTCATGATTTACAATTAAGTATTCTTTTCCTGAATTTATCAATAGTATGTATATAAATTCATAAAGCACTAGAATTGATAATCATAATCATATTTTACTCGAACTATCTCAATACATATCATTTCATATAGATATTGGTCTACGCTTATTTTGTGTATTTTTCTAACCGTACAACTTTCAAGCATTTAATTTGTTTTGATGTAAAGCAGGTGTACCATGGTTTGGATGTGATTTACAGAACAGAAATAATGTCAAAAAAATGCAGAATAAGGGGCGAAAAAGGGAAGGAAATAATGCAAAAATAATAAATAATAGAGGAAAAAATAGGCAAAATTAACAAAGGGTAGAGAGTAATTGGGTGCTAAAATTAAAAAAAAAACACATAAATTGGCATTAAATCTAAGGAATAAAAAAATCAAGAACAATACCCCCCATAAGAGCCCTTCATGCAAATATCCAGTTAAGGAAAAGTACGGATAGGAGCTTTCTCTGTCTCATGGTTTAATAGTATGTCTGGTTGTGTTTGTAAATAAGTCAACTAACAAATCTGATGGGTTAGACGAATTTGAAATAAAACATGTTTTCAGAGTAGATTTGAAAAAGAAAATTACAGTTGGTCGCTTTGAACCTAGTTGAAAAATACATACAAAATCACAATGAATTTACAGTAAACAATTTTAGGTAAAAGTACGGCATTGACCTACATCAAACAACAAGCTATAAAGAGCCTTAAATTACTGGTGTAAAATAATTACAATAGGAAAACCAACGGTTTAAAATTAATCTCTAACAAAAGAAAAAAAAGAAACACTTATGAACCACATAAACAAACGACAACCACGAAACAACAGGCTTCTAACTTAAAATATTTGCATACAAATGCAGCGGATGTAAATGTTTAATAGGCACCAACCTTCATTCTTATCTGAAACAGAAGTCTAGTATTGTAACATGAAAAGACACACTATAAAATATGAATTGAAATGGCTTTACTCGCATCTTGACCTTTGTTCAGTTTAGTTTAAACATATTGTATTGCTACATCTAAGCATCATGAATGAAACATATTTAAGACAATAACAATAACAACCAAGAAGTAAACAAAGACTATAAACACCAAAGGAGATTCACATCAACAGTTATAAATAATAAATAAGAAACAACACGAACTCCACTATAAACCAGGAGTGAAATCAGGTGCTCCGGAAGGGGAAGCATTTCCTGCATCCTATACGGCACCTGTTGTGTTATTTCTTTGTTCAGTTCGGTAATGATGGAAGGTTATTATGACAGAGGAAGAATATCAGAAATAGTTTCTGACACACTTTTGTCATAATGGCCAATCAGCTCATGATGGCGACCGTAAAATTTCTTGAGTGACGACTTTAATTTGATTAATTCATAGCCCTTTCTTTTGAGAAAGCAGTATTCCTTGTTCAACAAAATCAACGTACTTTGAGCTTGCTCTATAGTAACGTATGAATTGAGACAAATATACTCCATATGCCGCTGCCGCTGGGATGTTCTTCACAGAAATGAAAAGTTGGCTATAGGAAAATTAAAATCATCGCGTTCGTCATAAATTTTGATATTCAACCTACCATAAGTAGTCATTTCTAAAAAGAGGTCTAAATATGAAGCAGATTTATCTGTGTCGATAGTATCTTTAATTTCAAGTTCACTTGGATATAATAAATATAAGTGATCACTAAATCTATTTTTATTACTAGACAGAACATCATCAATATACCGAAAGGTGAAATCATACTTCTCCATCACTTCATGAGTATCTTTGTCCTTAAAGATAAAGCTGTGATTCAGTTCTCTATATTTCAGGAGGAACGGTTGATATCACAGTTATCAAAGTTATAAAAAAGGAAGAGAATCTGACCTATATAGAGCATGTGTACAGAGTAACAGGAGGGGCGTGGGGAGGTAACCAAGTTAATAAAAATTTTGAAAACTTTCTGGCTAATGTATTTGGAAATGATGTTATAGAAGAATTAAAAAAGAACCATCTTTCCCAGTGGATGGAGTTGAAAGGAGACTTCGAGTTACAGAAGAAGACATTATCAGTCGCGGGTACACGAATAATAATTGGAATAAGAATTGGTGTAGAAATTAAAGAAATTTTTAAAAGAAGACGAGAAAAAGATATTGCAGATGAACTGAAGGAAAAGCTAGATGGTAAAGTAAAGATAGTTGGAGACAAGTTGTGTATTGATGTAGAGATATTCAAGAATTTTTTCCATGATTGTGTTACAGAAATCATCGGTCATATCAATGAGACATTCATGAAAAGAGGGTGCGCATGGCCGTCCGCGATGATATTAGTAGGCGGTTTTGCTGACTCTCTAATTATTCGAGACGCGATTATCAATGCATTTCCTGTAATAAAACCAATAGTGTCACCCCCTGGAACTTCTTTGTCTGTGCTTAAAGGATCAGTAATATTTGGTCATCTTCCAGGTATAGTTACCGGTAGAGTGTGTCGGGAAACATTAGGCCTCACACTGCATCGGCCATACGTACCAGAAGGTGAAACAAACAAACAAACTTTTAAAATTGACGGCATTCTGCGTGTAGATAGAAGTTTCAATAAAATGTTTACTATAAATGAAGTTGTTAAACTTGGACAAACCCGAACTCTAGAGTTACAAGATCTCCATAAATCAAAAGAACTAAGAAAACAACCGAAAATCATCGAAGTTTATGTTTCAAAAGATGAGGACCCTAATTTCATTACAGATGCGGGATGCTCGTTGAGAGGGAAAATAACTGTTTATCCCCCAAATGGACAATGGCCGGAAACTACCGAAGGTTTCATTGACATAGAAACAGGAGGTACTGAAATCACTGTACGTTACAGGGACAAACACTCTGGACAGATTACTGAAGAAAACATTGATTTCCTTTAAAATGAAATGATATGTCGTCATGCATTGGTGTTTGTGCAGATAGATAGATCCCAACCGGGTTCTTAGAGAGATATTACATGGATACGTTGAGCATTTCTTGCCAAACTCTCTACTAATAAGTCCAAAATATCAAGAAGTATTAGTCATGCAATCAATGAATAAATATAAACGGATGTTAGTCATTCTTAGAAACTGTGACGTGGCTATATATATATAATATATACAGATGCATGTATTGTAATAAAAACTTTATTTATAATTGTGTTTACCTAAATGTATTTCTACAGACGCGAAGTTGGTAATTGTTCTATGAAAATATACATTTACAAAACATTATTGGACATTTTATTCAAAATCAATCATCACTTTTTATGATTATTCATGATTTTACCTCTATGGCATAATTCATATCGAATTTATTTCGTGTAGGGAATTTTTGCTTGGCTGTTTGATTGTATGGTTAAATTGACTGAGTGTAGTTTATCTTGTACCTTTGATAACTATTCACACCACTGGGTCGATGCCACTGCTGGTGGACATTTCGTCCCCGTGGGTATCACCAGCCCAGTAGTCAACACTTCGGTGTTGACATGAATATCAATAATATGGTCATTTTTATAAATTTCCTGTTTACAAAACTTTGAATTTTTCAAAAAACTAAGGATGTTTTTATCCCAGGCATAGATTACCTTAGCCGTATTTGGCACAACTTTTTGAAATTTTGGATCCTCAATGCTCTTCAACTTTGTACTTATTTGGCTTTATAAAATTTTTAATATGAGCGTCACTGATGAGTCTTATGTAGACGAAACGCGCGTCTGGCGTACTAAATTATTATCCTGGTACCTTTGATAACTAATTATCTCTACGATTCCTGATATAACAACAAATACAACAGGAAAACAAACCACATTGTTTTGCAATTTTGCAATGCGTTTATGTTACATGACTATAGAAACTAAACTGTAGGAATATACAATCCTCCCCTGACCTTGGACAGTGGTGTAACATTACAACATAAGAACGAACTATAACAATCTGAGAAATTATGCTTAAAAGAGGGACGAAAGATACCAAAGGGACAGTCAAACTCATAAATCTAAAACAAACTGACAACGCCATGGCTAAAAATGAAAAAGACAAACAAACAACAACACACATGACACAACATAGAAAACTAAAGAATAAACAACACGAACCCCACCAAAAAACCAGGGGTGATCTCAGGTGCTCCGGAACTTATCAGATTTAAATACATAGAAAAACATATCTAACAAAAACACAGAGTGGACGTAACCGAAAGGTATCATGTCTTCCTGATGACAGTTACATTCAGATGTATGTTAAGGTATGTTAAAATCATTTCCATTCTTTCGGTTTTGGTCAAATAAAGGCAACAGTAGTATACCGCTGTTCAAAACTCATAAATCTATGGACAAAAAACAAAATCGGGGTACCAAACTAAAACTGAGGGAAACGCATTAAATACTAAAGGAGAACAACGAGAAATTACTACTCGTCATACCATGTATCTTTGTTAAGCTGTTATGCATATCAATTAATGACATAATTTCTCGAAAAAGATGAAACGGACATGGTCATGAAAAGATATGAGAAAGAAGCAAAGGGAAATAAACTATTGAGGACGATTTTCAAGATGTTATGTTTTGTTTTTTGTTTTCTGCAATTAGTTAATACTTCAGTTTTATCATGTATATCTTTTATATTCATTTGATAAAATTTACTTTTTGGCAATAGCATAAATTGTTCTACATAACAAGCAGAAAACCCTAGGCGTATTTGGCACAACCTTTTGAACTTTTGATCATCAGTGCTGTACAACTTTGTACTTGTTTTGCCTTTCGAACTTTTATATTTGGGCGTCACTGGTAAGTCTTGTGTGGACGACGCGTTTCTGGCGTATTGAATTTTTAACCTGATGCCTTTTGTTAGCTATTATACATGTATTTCTTTGTCTAATATGTTCTCCTATTCATTTGTATTGTATTCCTGTAATATTATGTTGTCATTTTAATGTTATATTTAGCATTGCCATTAAAGTGCGAGGTTTGGCAAGCCATCAAACCAGGTTCAACCCACCATTTTTTCTTTATAAATATCCTGTACCAAGTCAGGAATATGGCCATTGTTATATTATAGTTCGTTTCTGTGTATGTTACATTCTTGTGTTTTAGTGTGAATTCACATTACTATAAGACGTGTCATGGTACCTTTCTATCCTAAATTCGTGTATATGGTTTTGATGTTATATCTGTTATTTTCATCGGATTTTGTCTCATGCTTAGTCTGTTTCTGTATGTGTTACATTTTTATGTTGTGTCGTTATTCTCCTCTTGTATTTTATGCGTTTCCCTCAGTTTTAGTTTGTTACCCCGATTTTGTTTTTTGTCCATGGATTAACGAGTTTTAAACAGCAGTATACTACTGTTGCCTTTATTTATGGGAAGATTTGTATCCACTCTTTTGTTTTAAGTGGGAACAGTTATGAATTGAATAAAACGGGGATAAAATATGTATTGCAACTACGTAACTTCGCTAAATGTCTTCGATCCTAAACACTGTCTTCACCTAAATGATAAATACTGTGATAATGGAAACGCACATTATTTTTAATGGCATAAACCTGCCTTACAATATTTTGTGTTGTAGACGAAAATGATATGATAGTCTTTTCATTTTAAACAAAAGATAGATCGGTCATATTTTGACTTTTTAACTCTCTGTGTTCATTTTTGGTTACACAAGAATGATACAGCCTTAATAACACCGTAATTGCTACTTTCATGTACGATACACAATCTTTTAAATCTAGGTGACATACGTTTAACATGAGAAGTTGTTTCTGATCTGACTATTAACTTGGTAATAAACTACAATTAAAGCACATGACCTGTATAATTTTCATAACTTCTTAAAGAATGTCCTATTTCAACATTGTACATGTTGTAAATACTCTTTCATTACAAACATTTAGTAAAAAAGTAAGTACATCTACTGACAATTCAAACCTCTCATAAATTTTATTGTTCTTTTTAAAACAAACATAAGCTTGTCAAATTGTCAATTTTAAATGGGAATGAAATAAATTAACACGTGTTTATAAAAAGAAGATAACACGTTTTTTCCATACACAAAATTTAGTTATTTTAAAGAGGCTAAAGTTTTTGTACAAGTACCTTTTTATAAAAGTAGACTATGACATTTAATAATTTAATACAATAGAAAGATTAAGATCATTGATTTTTATTATATATGAATAATTTGATCTTATACAGCAAATCAATGAGTGATTTTGTACAATCACTATAGAAAAAAAAACCGGGGCAATATGTAGCAATATCATCCATGCTGTAGTTGTTAATTTGTAAACAATGTAGTTTAATTATTTCTTAAATTTAGAATTAACTTAGTAAAAGATTGCGCAAAAATAACTTCATTTCATCACATTGCGTAACATTCCGTAACAAGAAGCAGTCTATTTCACAGTAAAAACAGGTGTTAAGGGTAATTCGGATAGAGAGATACAGATAATTTCATCAGACAATTTTTTCTTCTAAATGCAAACGAACAAATTCTACAAGATGTTTTGCTACAATTCAAACACATTGTGTCGACTGTACTAGCTTTATTAATCTTTAAATTGTGTATTCAAGGCAAAAGAAAGCTTAAGTTAAAATAAACAATGACTTGATAGAGCAAATTCGCTCTTTGAGTATGTTAACATATTAATAAACAATAAACAGATACACAAGAAAAAATACTTTCCAATATTCTGTCATATATTACCTTTTCTTTAAATTTTTGGTATTGGTATAAAGGGCGTTTAAGTAATCGTTTCAGAAAATATCGAATACTTCACAGCCTATACATTTGTTTTGTAAGTCTTTCCAAGTCGCCGTGTGTTTTTAACTATGATTTTCCAAACTCTATTTATTACTTTTGTGAACAAATATTTGTCTTAAACTTTCAAGTGAGCTATTAACAGAGTAGAAACAAAAATATAAAATTGGACACATTTGATTTTTATAAATAATCCTGTCCGTGTTCAATCTTAGCTAAACTTATTATTATTAATGCCTATATGATAATATATTTCGATTAGTCTTTATACCTTCTATCGAAGTCTCTCTACCAAAATACATGTATACTAAACAAATCAATCTGGTATATATGATGGAGACAAACACATTAAAAAAGTCATTAAACAAAATCCCCTTATCTAGTCCTCTGGTGGATATTTGCTACTTTACAGTATACTTGATAAACAGGACCTATGTGATTTTAGGGAAATTGCGCATAAAAGATTTTATTTAGACCGAGAATTAAGTACTAAACATTTTCATTTTCCCATTACAATTTATATTGCCCGGACGGTATGTGCATATTTAATACATTAAGAATTCGAATTACAAGAAATAACACTTAAGTTTTATATATCTAATAAATAAAAACTAGACCGGTTGAAGATTTTGCGATATATACATGTAGGTAATTACCTTTGTCGATAGTATGATAACAGTAATATTTTTATTCTTTTGAGCAAAATAAATGTACCTTGTCATTTAAAACCCCAAAACTAGAAAATCAATAAAGGCACTGAACTATCAAGTTCAAGTAATGATTCTCCATTACTAGATTATTTAACATAAATGTAAACAAGATTGAATAAAAACCAGATGATTTTAGTGATGAAAGATGAGACAACTTGAATTTTTAAGAAGGTTCGTATTAATCATTAATTGTAATGCAGTATTTTTTTTTAGATAAATGACATGGTTTTTTTTTTCGAAATATGGTCATCATACATATATCACGCTGACAACGTCAAGGCTAAAAAAGAAAAGACAAAGAGAAAAACTACAGTACACCAAACAACATAGAAAACTAAAGACTGAGCATATCAAACCCACCCAAAACTAGGGCTGATCTCAGGTGCTCTGGACGAGTAAGCAAACATTGCTCCAAATGTGGCAACCATCGTGTTGCTCAGGTATGTAGGTCACATTCGGGAGAAGGAAACATGATTGTAGTTACGACAATTGGATCTTATCCGTCGTCATCTGTAAAACAGATATTCGATAAATGTCAACCATTTCGTGATGGCGTCCTTAAAATTTACGAAGGAATATCTTCCACTTTATCACGTAAAACTCTTATAGTTTACTAGCTTTCATGTGAGCAGTCACCCTCTATCAATGATTTCTACTCCGTATGTGGGAGACGAAGTTGGTCTTGCTCCTTATAGATCAATGCCGTTCTCTTTGTGAACTCCATTTGTATTTCTTTAATCCATTAAGGAGATTGCAACATTTATAAACTACTGCTACCTAAATTAATTGTATCCAAATACTAAACTTTGTATTTGTAGATAAAATTATGTCTACGCCTGGAAAATTCTGCACACCATGTAAGATGACTAACAATGCAACAAACTCTGCTGTAAGCTTGCGCATTTCCTGTCAGCAATAGTTGTGCTACAACACAACGATTTAGTGAATCAGAAAGAAAAAAAAAACTTTGAAGAAGTAAAGATGTTAGAGGCTGATTCTCCGACGATTAATGTTTTGTGTGAAAAACATGATATGCAACTAGATTTTTTTTGCTCATCTCACAAGGAACCTTGTTGCGTCAAATGCATATCAAGAGATCACTCTGACTGTCCCCCAATATCTTCTGAATCACTAGAAAATATTGTAAAAAACGCGAACCCATCGTCTTATGTTCAAGAACTGGAAGAAAGCTTGTGTTCTGTTATTGAAATCGTCAATATTTTGAAACAAGATCAACAACAAAACAATGAAAATATCAAAAAGCAACGACAAAAATTAGAATCTGAGGTTAAAGAATTTAAAAAAAGTATGATCAGTTCTCTTGACGTTTTAGAAAAAAAGCTTTTTGAAAGCATTTCAAAATCCTCTGATCGTTGTAAGAATGAAATTACAGAGTCATATAATGAACTAGAAGCATTGACCAATCAGTGCACTGGTATCAAGGATAATCTATCAAATATGAAACAATTTGCAACTGACCTACATATGTTTCTCGGGACAATATCACTACAAAAAAAACTTGATGCGATAAGATGTTCTATGTCAGGAACAGAAGATCGACTAAGGAATTGTGAAATGAAATTTGCGAGGGACTTAGATATTAAGCCTTTTGAATCATGTATAGAAAAGTTTTCCGAAACACATATCACATGTAAGACCCATAATGATTATAGGTCTAAACTAACACATGCAGAAACCTTTCCAACAAAGTCACGTATAGTTCAGCAAAGCAAAATTAATGCAAAGGAATGGACAACCACTTCCGTTAGTGGTGGGAAAAGCAAATCTCTTGGAGCGAAAGATTCTGAACAAGTTTATAACCGTACTTCTAGGGTGACTGAGTCGACAAGATTTTCATCTTCGACAGAGTTGACGCTTCAACAAAAATTCGTTACCGAATCTACCGATCACGTCAATGTAAATGGATGTGCTATACTTTCAAATGGCGAACTTGTATTCACAGAATATGTGAATAAGTGTCTCGTTGTCTATCAAGGTAATGGCGTTAAATCACGGGTAATTGAATTGTTTGACAGTCCATGGGATGTGTGCGAGGTTGCGAATAAAACTGTAGCTTTGAATTTCCCTGTTCGAAGTACAATCATGGTTATAGAAATTTCTTCATCCAAGGGCAAGGTAATGGAGAGTTTCAGTACTTCAGCTGGTATTTGTACCGCTATAACTTTCAACGATCCAAATTTGATTGTGGCGATCCAGAAAGTTGGATTCCAAATATTTGACTTAAAGGGAAAACTTGTCAAAACAATAGAAATGAAGTTTCATGACGCTAAATACATAACATTTCATTCTTCTCGTTTATTCTATACCGACTGGAAGAAAAACGAAGTAGTGTGTTGCGATTTGGAACAACAAATTTATTGGAAATTTAAGAGGTCGGACCTAAAATGTCCAAGTGGCATATGTGTTGACTATGAAGGCAATATCCTTGTTGTCGGAACGTCTTCGGGCAATATTCTTAAAATAAAACCCGATGGAAAATCAGCTGAAGAAATTCTAAGAACCGAAGGCGTTTTTGATTCTCCGATTGGAATTTTCATTGGGAAACAAAAAAGGCTGGTTTTGATTTGTTTTCATGATAATACCTTTGCTGCAACATTTCAATCTTTTTAAATTAGGTAAACTGTTGACTAAATAACGAAGAGTAACTAATATTATTTTAGTCTGGGCTCTTTGAAAGAAAATAAATGATTGATGTAAATGAATCAGCCTTCTTTTACTGTAGGAAATAAAGCATGCTACATATATGTCCACTTGTCAGTTAAAATTCCCATCAGAAATTCAAAAAAGTCTTTTAATAAACACGAGGTGAAACTACAATTTTATTTTTTTAGAGTAAGCGGAATAACTCTAAATAATAACAGAGGCATCTACTTAATACAGAAATGCATTTTTTGATTCCGAGTTCAGTTTGACGTCAATTTTTGCTGAACTAGTATATACATGATATACATACTGTAAGTGTTTAGGGGTCAGCTGAGGGTCCGTTGTGGTAATTTCTCGCTGTATTAAAGACACATTGGTGGACCATGGCTGTTTGCTTCTCTTTATTTAGGGGGTTGGCTCTTTGACACATTCACCGTTTCCATTTTTAATTTTATATTCCTTGTATCTAAGCATACATAGCTGCTAAATTGGTATAGCGACTTACGTTGTTTATACCATTAGGATTTTAACTCACACTGAGGCAAACGTTTGCAACTTCCTTTCCCTCCCCTAATATTATTTCTAATCTATGCATAAGACGTGAAATAGACAATGAGAGGTGATAGTTTTAAAATCATTCCCCATCTAATAAAAACAAATTAAGACTATTGCCGTGTATAAAACGAGCTCCGCAAAACAACAATTCAGTTTTAATATACACGAGGAAAACCCAAACAAAATAGAATAAGAAGATGTGGTAAGATTGCCAATAAGATAAATCACCACCAGAGACGCAAAAGTTTACTATTGTTCGTGACTGTACTGTTCTGAACAATGAACAAAACCCCATACTTGTCCAGAAAAGACAAACGTAAAACAATTAAAACCAAGATAATAAATTAAAAACAAATGTGATTACTATGATTACAGGAACAAATGACAACAACTGAATTACATGTATATGTGGGGGTTAAACATCGTTTGCTGGTGCCATACCCTCTCCTAGAATTGGATAGCGATGTAACAGTACAAAAACATGAAAACAAAATATAAAGATAGGAAAATAAGACTTAACTCACCAGATTGATCCACTGGACCATGATCTAGTGGACAGGGCATGAAAATGGTCGAAAAACTGAGATGCACAATTAGACAGCAATGTAACTTCACATAAAATATCGCTAAAACGCTAATTAATTCATTTCCCCTTTACAGGAACTATTTTCTTTCTTTTTAAACCAACCTTACATATTTTATTTCACTAAAAGTTACAATGCTCCTTAGTGTTACAACAATGGCACTTAAGTTCATCCCTGTATTGCTAATTACTAATATAGCAGGTTTTTTTTTAAATTAATTTAGCAAATTTCTTATACATTTGTGTATATTCACGCGTAATTTTCAATTTACAGAGTAATTCTACAAACGTATATAGTTATATTAATTTCTTTACTGTTTCCCTCTATTCTTTTGTTCATTTGCCATTTAACAGGCATTTTATTTATTTGAACTTGGAATGTTGGAATTATTTTTAATTATGGAATTTGCTTGATTTCTTGTTATTGAAATTTTTTAATAAATTCCATGTTCATTCTGTACTGAAATGTTCTGTTCTGCGCACAACACTTTTTATTACAAAGAAAATAGTATATTTTTAATAGAATGTACTGTGCCGCGCACAACACTATCTAACCAAAATACATTGTATGGAAAGTGTTATTAACCGCTGAAAAGATTATAATACCAAATAATAAAATTGAGAATGGAAATGGGGAATGTGCCAAAGAGACAACAACCCGACCATAGAAAAAAAAAAACAACAGCAGAAGGTCACCAACAGGTCTTCAATGTAGCGAAAAATTTCCGCAACCGGAGGCGTCCTTCAGCTGGCCCCTAAACAAATATATACTAGTTCAGTGATAATGAACGCCATACTAATTTCCAAATTGTACACAAGAAACTAAAATTAAAATAATACAAGACTAACAAAGGCCAGAGGCTCCTGACTTGGGACAGGCGCAAAAATGCGGCGGGGTTAAACATGTTTGTGAGATCTCAACCCTCCCCTTATACCTCTAGCCAATGTAGAAAAGTAAACGCATAACAATACGCACATTAAAATTCAGTTCAAGAGAAGTCCGAGTCTGATGTCAGAAGATGTAACCAAAGAAAATAAACAAAATGACAATAATACATAAATAACAACAGACTACTAGCAGTTAACTGACATGCCAGCTTCAGACTTCAATTAAACTGACTGAAAGATTATGATTTCATCATATGAACATCAGGCACAATCCTTCCCGTTAGGGGTTTAGTATCATACCATCATAACATATATGAGGAGAACATAACCCGTGTCATGCCAACAACTGGTTTTTGAATAAATGTGTTTAGTTCCGATACGCTACACTTCATCTATTAGCAGAGATAGTCATAACGAAAAGTAAACATGGAATTTATTAAAAATTTTAAACACAAGAAATTGTGCAAATTCCATAATTAAAAATAATTCCCAGTTCAAATAATAGCCTGTTATTTATACTTTGGTCTTTTTGCCCAATATTCTCTATATTCTGTATCTCCGTTAAACCCTCATTTATTTTCAAATTTCTCATGCTCCTATATCTCTTAAAAGTGTCAAAATATTCAATCCGATTAAAATCCGATGTTGTGATACGCTACACTTCATCTATTAGCAGAGATAGTCATAACGAAAAGTAACAGCTGATTTTAATGAGATTGCACACTATCAAGCACATCTTTTCTGAGCCACGTTTCTGAACTGAACCTATATGTTTAAAGACAAACACGAAAATAAATCTATTTTCTAGGAACGCACTCTATTCAGGATAACATGTCTTAATATATAAAATGCCTGATAAAAATCTAAATTCTTATCATGAGGCATAATTTTCTTGAGTTACAATGATAAGTTGCATACTCATTACACCAACTCGAGGAGTTCAGGGCCAGATTAGCCAGTGTGCCCTGGACCCAGATGCAGCCTAACTAGACATCAGCTTGCCAAATTGTACAGTGTATATAGTTTTAATTATTTTGTTAATATTTACTTTTAATCAATGGAGAAGCCGCCTGTTTTACCGAGCGGAGTTAGTGAATCACTCAAATATGAGGTCAACTCTTTAACGGAAGAAGGAGAAGAAGATATACACTTTCCTGGTGAACAATATAACGGAAATATAAGCAACTGTAATAAGTAGGAAGTTTAGGTAGATATAAAACGCATCTAGATTTTAATCAGATTGTTGCAATTTCCCTTTTCTATATTTACCTGGGAGTTTGGTATTTTTAAAATAATTTCTTTGAGATCTAAATCACATAGTGAAAAAAGACATGTATGCGTGTTCCAGTTGCTTCAAAATACATAAATTCACTAGTGTGCAATAGTCAGTGGCAACTATTACATGCATATGAGAGCGAGACTATGTAAATGCGATATACAGGTATATATAAAAAGAAACCTACTATGATTTATTCTATACATGAACTCTGAGCCCGATGTTCAACATGCTTATTCACAAAAAAAAAAACCACCGGAGGACATGTCATTATTCCCTTACACATCATTATAACTCTTAGCAAAAAATTATTTGCTCCTATACATGTACCCCTAAATGGTGTATTATTTGTTGAGACGCTTCCGATTCTAAATTCTGAGCTCTTTGTTTTGTCTGGAGAATCGAAACCACGGCACCAAGCTTTCGTGGCGAGCATGCATTAGTAACGATACCACGAGGTAACATTATATTATGACGGAGACAAGTTTATAAAGGTTTCAAGTTCCTCCTCAATAGAAAACATAGTTAAGGTTGAAACATAGACAAGAAATAGATTTTCGTCATTTTGAATACATTATTTTTGTTTGTTTAATTCATTTATGAACTTTATAGACTCGTGCTGATTTCATGTTTGACAAATTGTATATTTAGACATCTACTGATAACTGTTGTTGAAAACTAATTCTGTCCTCTGAATAGATGTGTTTTTGGTAGTTGTGTGTGTTTGCTTTTTACCACTCAAAAATATCAATCTCACGATAACAAACGACATTCGTGGATTCAAAAGAATCATGTGAACGTTTCATGGTGATCCGGTGGTTTGAAACCACATTTTCAAAAGGCAGGATTCGTAATCTAAAAAACAGAAATATACACTGTGTTTTAAAAATATATACAGATATAAAAAAAAAAAAAGACGATGTGGTATGATTGCCAACGAGACAACTCTCAACAAGAGACCAAAATGACACAGAAATTAACAACTTTAGGTCACCTTACGGAATGGAATAAATAGACAGTCCTCTCACAAGCAAAAATTGATGAGAGCCTTTACTTCTTTATCTTTTTCTAAAAGTAAACTTTCAACTTCACGATGAGCTGTGGAATTTAAGCATTTTCTTACACGCAATACGTATTTATAAAAAGAAGAAAAAAATGTTTAGACCATTTTTCTCCATCTCAAGTCGTCAGTTACTCCGCTTTCTTTATATTTGAACACCGCTTCATTCTCTATTCCTTTGTTTGCCTATCTGGCTTTATACTTTATAACCCTCCCCCATTTTTCTCTATCAGATTCGCAAATTGCAGAAGGATAAAGGTAATAGTAAAAAAAATCATAAACGATCATGCTATCATAATGTTTCAAACCATTGATAGAGAAAAAAAATTATTAAAATACATTTATTCATACACATTTTATTTTATTTTATTTCAATGGCAATTCGGTAAAAAAAAATGTTCAAGATGAGCAGTGTTTCAGCTAGAAATTGTCTTATTTTATACTGTTCAATTTCACAATTTAACCTCCGGTATGATTTCAAATTTAATAGTTTGTTTTCTTTAATGTACCCCTTTTTTACTATAATGTGTACTCGTCGCGGACAATGAATTCAAGCTGCAATATCTATGAATTAAAGAAAAGATTTTAAACAACGTTTTCGGATATTGAAAGTTGCTATATACATTGAATACATTTATGATTTAGAGAGAAAATGCAACCTCAATGCTTTTGGTCATGAGGTAGGATTACTAAACAACACAGGTGTGGAGCAAGGATTTTGAAACTTAAAAAAAAGGGGCCGGGGGGGGGGGGGGGTGCTGGAAAGCCAACGTTTCGAGTTTTACTTGTAAAAAGTTTTTAAGTTTTCATAAGTGAATCTCATAAATCAGCCTCTACAACCAGTAATTAAACTCGATGCATATTAACTAAAATAGCAACTTTCGCAAATTATCACCAGCTCAGTGATGAGTGACGTTTGCGGTACTTTGTGATTATGAGAGGCTATACAATATTTAAGGTGGTATGGGAGTCTAAAATAAAAATGATAGAATTTGTTCATACTTTGCCAAAACGTTGTATCTATTGATACATGTTGAAAAATATAATAAAAATGATAGGTCACCGCGCATTTTCTCAAGCTACAGGACGGGACAAAATGACACATTTTGTATGAAAAACACTATTTTGTGATTAGAAACTAAACAAAATGATAGATTTGTTAAATACTTCAGGAAAAGATAGCTTTCAGACACTGCTTTGAGAATATCAAAAGAAAAGATAGGGTCAACGTACGTTTTTTCCGGCTAACATACAAAATAGGAAAATTCCATACAGAATCCTTCAGAAAATGCACTTTTTTAGAGTTACCTCCCCTTAAAATGCCAATTTAAAAAAAAATAAAAACAACCCAAAATAGTTAACATTTGCAAAAATATCAATATTTAGAAGTTATATTCTTAAATTGGTACTTTTAAATGAAAATGTACATTAAACATCTGCATTCCTGCATCAAATTTTGCTAACTTGATGGAAAATCTGGACCTTTGATTCTCTGTTTTTTACAATCTGATTTGCATTGTTTTTATGATTAACAAAAATTGTACCTTATGGAAACGTTATTTTTTGTACAAGTTATAAGCGTTAAACATGTAAATAATGAATAATAATACAAGGAAAATATACCATCTATAAATAATCGATTGGAAAAACCCATTCTCTCCCTTTGAAAATTTCTATTTTAATGCCAACAAGGAAGTTAATTAATAAAAAGGTCACAATGAAAACATCAGCTGTAAATTTGCAATTGAAGTTTTTTTGACACAAAATTGACCATGGACTAAATTGTGTGTAGCCTGTAGGTTAGCGGTGTTAAGAGGTAACTATTTTAAAAATTTATTCAATGACATTTAAAATCGGAGTTGGGTAATCGTCAATTTTCTGGGTGTGGACGGCTAACAACCGTTTGTTTTTCTTTCAGATATATTCAAATAGTTTTGATGCTGACAGATGTGTTAAGGGAGGGGGTTTATCCGAAACAAGAAACGTATCCCTATAGATTTTATAAGATTGTACGGTGATATTTTTTTAATCCGATGTTCCACATTCTGACTTGTACTTAGTAGTTTAAAAAATGTTATTGCATTTTGAAAGATAATATCACCATTTCTTAAATAACTGGACATAGTACATGTATTATATTCATAATATTGAGTTGTATGATATATATTCATATGCGTATAATTGAAAAATAAATAAATGAAAGAATATAAACCGATTTGCACAACTTTTTGGTACCAGCTAGATGTAACATCAGTGCATACCGTTTTTATCTCGTATGTATATACCATGAATCGCATGTATACTATAAGTAAGTTTACAGGTTCCAATAGTGGAGCAGCAACTGATTACACTCAGGAGTTTCCGTCTTTAATTGGCGGTTTTTCGATGAGTTCTCTCTTTAGAGAGTAGCCATTTAGCTTCAATAGGAAAGGGGGTACCGTATGTTTTTCATGTTTTTGTCTAAGTCTTTTTTTTCTTTTTCTTTTTCTTTGATAGGTTTTTGACGCTTTCAATTATTATTTTCCCTCAAGAGTTAACCATATAAGTTATGGGGAAAATATAGATTCAGAATATATATTTTTGTCATTTGCTTGACAACAATATTTTTTCCATTAGATTGAGGATCAGAATATTTTTTCAGGAAAAAATCATAACCCCCTTTTGAAGTTAAGAGGTTGTTCCCTTAAATGTTCTCGATTTGTAGTGTTTTTAGACTCATTTTGTTTCGTTGTTTTAGTCCATACTTTGAAGGTTTAAAGTGATAATAATGAAATATACAGTACCAATTTTAATGCTCAATTTCTGTTATTACACGTTTGACAAACATAAATCAACAAATCAACAACGAAAATTTTAAATATCAGTGGCGGATCCAGGGTGGGGTGCAGGGGTTGGAACCCCTTCTTTGACGATCAATGCATTTGAATGGGGACATATAGTTTGAATCCTTCCCCTTTATCCTGGATAAGGACCCTCTTTTAACACATGACTGGATCCACCCCTGTATAAGATTCACTGAGTCTATTATAATTAAGTTATATATTCTTGTAGGTGTTTAAAACAAAAATGGAAGCATCAAGGAGAACTTCAGAATGCAGAGGAAGCCGGTTAGTTGTTGCAGCTATAGACTTGGGAACAACTTTCTCAGGATACGCATTTTCATTCAGATCTGATTTTGAGTCCAACCCACTCAAAATTAGCACAAATGATTGGTCTGCAGAGGGTGTTCACAGTTCAGAGATGAAGGCGCCATCTATATTGTTACTAAATCCTGACCAATCATTTAACTGCTTTGGATACCGAGCACAACATACTTACTCAGACTTGTTGGACGATGACCCAGATAAAGCTGCCAAATATTATTTTGTCAAGAACTTCAAAATGCAGTTACACAATAGGGTATGTGATTATATGAACTCCCCCTCCCAAAGTAGTAGTATATATTGTGTGGCAGCAGCAAATATTTTTGCCACGTTGACAAAAATTTTGCCCCCGTCAGCAAAAATTGCATAATATATTTGTTGGATAATATCAAAATATTGATTTTTAATTTGTAAAATATAAAAGAATGTTTTTATTTTTTTTTTCACTGCATTAAACAATTTTAATGCATTACCAATCAATTTAACATTGTTGATATGCTGGATATGGAAGTAGTAAAAGTAAATTGAACATTTAAAAAAAATTTTCATTTCATTAAACAATTTAACGCATTACCAATCATTTAAATTGTTGATATGCTGGATATGGAAGTAGTAAAAGGAACATTTAAAACAATTTGAGAGCTTTAATTTGATAAAAGTTTAATTGGTAAATATAATAATTAACCCTAACCCTAACCCTAACCCTAACCCTAACCCTAACCCAAACAAAAATATCATACATTATAAATTATTATTATTATTAATAAAACATGGATGAGATAGAATCATGTGAAAATATAGCCAGACTTGATAACATATTCGATATAATATATGCAAAGTCAGTTTTTGACATTCTGAAGAAGGAAAATCAAGTGGAACACATAAGTGGAGGAAATGCATGGGATTTTTTTTATCAAGTAGAAACAGATAAAGTGTACACCGATTTTGTTAATTTAGTCAGACAATCAAATATTCCAGATAATGTGAGAGTCTACTATCAACTTACATTTTTACAATCAACAGATTGGAAAAATACTATATTGAAAACACCGCACAGAGCATCTCGCATAATAGATAAAGTTGAAAAAATGATAGATTTGGAACCTATTTTTAACAATGGAAAATGATGATTTAGATGAAAAACTTAGGAATGTATATTACAATACAGCAAATGGGGGAGCATACCTAAGTGCTGAAAAAATTTATCAAACGTTGAAGACATCAAGAGATGGAAATGTACCAAGCGTATACAAGATCAGGAAATGGATGGAAAAAATAGACGACTACAATTTACAAAAACCTGTAAAACGTAGAATTAAAAGAGTGAAAATAATTGTATCGGAACCGTATGAGCAATACGATGCTGACCTTATGGATGTATCCAACATACAGAAATATAACAATAAGACACGTTTCCTGTTGGTTGTTATCGATATTTTCACACGGTTTTTATGGATTTATCCATTAAAAAACAAGTTTGGGAAGACAGTAGCTGATGCATTTGAAAAAATCTTCAAACATGGTAAAATCCCTTTGAAGGTTTCCACAGATGCGGGAACTGAATTCAAAAACAAAGATTTGAAACGTGTGTTTAAAAAATATGACATTTACCATCATGTCTATTTAAATTCCGACAGTAGTAAAGCGTCAATAGCAGAGAGGGTCAATTTGACATTTCGGAGGATGATGTTCCGATATTTTACAAAGCATAGAACTTATAGCTATCTCAATGTTATACAAAATTTGGTAGCAAGTTATAATGCAACGCCACATAGAAGTTTAAATAATACAGCTCCAAAAGATGTGAATGAGAAAAACAAATATGATTTGTGGGCATATATGTATATTAAAACTCCACCCAAAGAAAAACGAATCAGAGAAAAGAAAGAAACATTAAAAGTACAACGTAAAAGAGGGAAACAGTTTCATTTTAAAATCAATGACATGGTAAGACTGAGCCATTTGAAGAAACCGTTTCAAAGAGCTTATCAGCAACAGTGGACCTCCGAAATATTTAAAATATATAGACGATTTCTAATACATGGGAAAATCTTTTATAAAGTACAAGATTTTTTGGACAAGGAAGTTGTAGGCAATTTCAATTATACAGAGTTGCAGCGTGTGAAAAAGGAGGCTGACGCATTGTGGTTTGTTGAGAAAGTGCTTAAATGGCGAAGGCGGAATGGTCAACGTGAGGGTTATGTAAAATTCCAGGATTGGGATAAACGTTTTTGTCAGTGGATTCCTGAGAGAGATATTGTTGACTTTTAAAATGAGCTTTTACATGGTCATTAACAGTAACAAAAATTTAGACATTTACCCACATAACAGACCACACAAATTCCGTACATATCTTCAGACGCCAATAGTGATGAAATCAAAATGGAAAGTCGCATTAGTTGATATTAAATTATCATCAAATAATGATCTATATATATATGCAAACATATGCGGTGATGTAATAGTCGATGGTAACAAACAACCCTTATTGAAGCGAATATGTTGCTGCTCTCAAACTGAATACTACCACTTTGATCAACTTGCATACATTCCAGTGGTGAAAAGTGAAATAAGAGACATTGAATTCTTTATTACTGACATGCAAGGGAGTCATGCATCATTTTTAAAAAATCCAGTGTCGATTACACTGCACTTCAGGTCGTATCCATACTTTGCATGATAATCATGGAATTGAACAATTCTCAATATGTGCTAGACCCTAGGACATGGATAATGTACTATGAAAATCTAGCGAATGACAAACATCACAATTCATATCTTAATAATTCATACAGAAGAACTATCCAGAGTGGTGGTTCCCTCACTAATTCAGCAGCTAGCTTCATGGAACCAATCACATTACCACAAAGTAAACCACATGCGCAATCACCCATTAAACTTGTAACACATGCACAGCAGCAGGTGGAAAATGCTAAGTCGGAAATTAGTCGAGCTGTGAAAAAGATAAAACGCAAACGTGGGAAGTTACAAAACAGTAATAGAAAAAGCCATAGAGGGGAGCAGAAGAAAACGAAAAAGACAAAGAAAGGAGGAAGGAAAAATAAAACAAACAGTAAGAAAGGAAGTGTACAGAGTGTGAAAAAAAGATTAAAGAATCAGCTAATTGAAAAGGATATTTTCCAGTAAAATTCAAAATGGCTAAAATAAATCCTGAAACATTTCATGAGCTGCAACCAAGTCAGTTGTCTTTATTCAATCTACCAGGTCATCAAACTGCAGTCACAAGAATCACATATGAACATATTCGACCAGCTGCAACTTTTACAAAGACATCGCCAATAGAGTTTCACATATCTGGTGGAACAGAGTATCTAGACTTAAGTAAATCAACAATGCATGTACGTCTAAGACTTAAAAGAGGAGATGGAACCATAGCAGATAGCAGTGACGTTAATTGCGGGCCTGTGAACTATGTTTTGCATGCATTATTTAATCAAATAGATGTTTTAATTCAAAATAAAATTGTCACATCTTCAACAGGATTTTACCCTTACAAAGCTTATATGCAAACTTTATTGAAATATGGGAAAGAAGCTAAAGAATCGCAGCTCTCAAGTCAATTATGGATAGACGATCATCAAGGAACATTGGATGATGCAGATTGTAACACAGGATCAAATCTTGGGCTCTACAGAAGAACAGCATACATAAAAAATGGTAAAACTGTTGATCTTGAAGGAAACATTTTCCATCCCCTGTTTTCAATGAATCGTTACATATTAAATCAAGTAGGAGTTACTGTGAAATTCTACAGATCGAGACCAGAATTTTATCTAATGTCGGTTGATGAAGATGCTGATTATTACCTTGAGATTGAAGATATGTATCTATCAATAGCAAAGATCCACGTTCACCCCGGCATTGTATATGGCCACGATTCTATACTCAGGACAGTAAACGCTAAATATCCCATTGTGCAAAATGATGTTCGCACAATTTCACTTCCAGCTGGTCAAATAAGTTTTAACTTCAACAACATATTCCAGAATAATAGACCCAATAAGGTATTGATAGCCTTTACGGGGAGTCAAAACATAGCAGGTGACTACTCACTATGTCCGTGGACATTCAAACATTGCCACCTAAGTGAAATAAATCTTAAAGTTGAGGGAGTGCCAGTTTCCGGGAATCCTGTCAGAGTAAAATTTGACTCGTCAAGTGGAGAATCATCCATTGTTGCATTTCGCAATCTATTTGAGGTTGCTGGGAAAACTCTGCAAGACTGTGGTAATGGATTAAACAGAGACAGTTTTTCTGAAGGATATGCCTTGTATGCCTTTCAACTGGAACCAATTTTTGAAGGTTTAGATTATTTAACATTGAAAAGGAATGAACGTGTCAATTTGGAATGCACATTTGATTCTCCCCTCACTGAACCAACAACTATAATCATTTATAGTGAATTTAGTGGATATTTTGAAATAACTCAAACTCGAGACATCATAATTCAAGAATGAACACTATGCAATTGGAGTGTATGATTAATTGTGATGAACTAATGAAGGATAAAATTGTTGGTATATTTGCAGCAGATCAGATACCTAAGATAGTGAGAAATCGACCCATGGGATTTATTTGTAACACTGAAAATCATTTTGAGAATGGTGCACACTGGATCGCCTTTTTCATAAATGAGGAACGAAGAGGGATATTTTTCGACAGCTTCGCACACTCTCCCGATTATTATTCACGTCACTTCTTAAAATTCTTTGAACACAATGCGATATCTCTGGAAATAAATCAAAAACGATTACAGAGTGAGAATTCATCAGTATGCGGTCAATATTGCATTTTCATCTTATCACTCTTATGTAGAGAGTATGATCTAACTAACATTCACGATTTTTTCAGTGATAATCATCAAGCAAACGACATCTTTGTTTTCAATGTGATTGGTAAAACCTATTCACACTGCATATGAAAAAGTGTTTAAAATGATGAGACACATGGTAACAATCATCATTCGAGCAAGAGGTGATCATCATGAGTTTGGTGAAATTTCAAACACCCATGACTTCAATATGTGTCGGTCCAACGGGTTCAGGAAAAACTACATACATTAAAAGATTATTAGAGAACGCTCAGGAAATGTTTACAATACCACCTCAGAAGATATACTACTGTTACAGCATATGGCAAGATGTCTTCGATGAATTGAAAAAAACTGTCTCCAACATTTCATTTCAACTGGAACTGCCTGATGAAAGTGATTTTCTTGTTGATAAGGATATACACACATTATGGATCATTGATGATAAAATGGATGAAGTAGTGGACTGTAAACTGATGCAGAAGATTTATTGCGTTTTAAGTCATCACACCTTAACATCAATTATTTTTATACTACAAAATTTATATCAGAAGGGGAAGGTTATGCGATCAATCAGTTTGAATTCTCACGTCTTTTTTCTTTTCAAAAATGGTAGAGATTCACTGCAAATACAATCTTTAGCTCGACAAATGTTTCCAGGTCAAGTTCGCTTTTTCATGGACGTTTACCAACGTGCAATTAGCAGACCATACAATTGCTTGATAGTGGATATAGCACCAGGTTCAAACCCTGAATATCAGTTGCGCGCAAATCCTTTTCCGGGGGAGGACACGATTGTTTATCAACCAAAATGATTTTAAAAGAATCAAGTAGAAGCTTCCTTAAATTATTGGCGAACACTACACCTGAACAATCTGCTCAAATCATAAAAAGCACGGACCACAGACAATTACAACTATTAGTAGAAATAGTATTCAACTGTCTAAAAAGCGTCATACCATTGTCTGAGAGGGTTAAAAGGAATCTTTCAACTTTTGCAAAGTTCATTCGTGCTGTGGTAGTTAATAATATAACACCTCAGTTGAGGAGAAAACGTTTACTGAAGATAATTGTTATTATTCCAACATTGATATCATCTTTTTTCAAATACTATGACTCGGGAGTTAATACTATTACCCAAGGAGAAATATGAAAGATTGATGAATATGTCCAACCAATGTGAAATTGTTAATGTGAAAGAAAAAGAAAAGGAATATGATGGTAAAGATAGTGACAGTATAAAAACAGAAATAAACCTAGAAGAAGATGTAACCAAACAACATGGTAGTGGTCAGGTTTTGCAAAAAACAGAATTGAAAAATTTAAAAGAAACTGTAGATCGATCAAAATCAGACAATCAAGAGGAAAATAGGATGGATGTTGATGAATATGATGGTGCAGCAGAGGGTAAAGCTATCAAGATGTCTCCTGAAAAATTCTTAAGAAATGTGGAAAAATCGCAAAATCGCAAAAGATTAAAGAGTAAATGGTTATCATTTCATTTGTAATGAAGAAGTGGATTATTTAAAACTATTGGAGACTTCAATCAATCACTTGTATTTTTCTTTAAATTTGTCTATATTTATATATGTATATAATATATTGTCTATTTGTATATTTACACTGTGTACCTTTAAATTTAATTAATAAAATAAATATTTAGATAACATATGTTCGCCTATTAGTTCTAGTCCACGATCGCGTAGTATATATAAAACGTTGAAAGTGCTATTGATATCACAATTGTCATGGCTGATGATCATTTCTGCGAGGATTTATTGCGTCTTTATCCTGACAGTAACCCTCAATATCAACAGCAGTTGCGAGAGTTAAATGATCGATTGAGTGTTGATAATGACAACAGATCAAATCTTACGGTTAAGGTCTATTCATGTTATTATTGTAAACTTCTGTTTGATCACCCTTCCAAACTGAAGAGACACCAGAGAAACAGTTGTACATTTCCATGTCGACAATGTGATAGACATTTTGATTCAGCGGAAAATTTGTTTAAACATAGCAACATCGATCATACAACTTATCAGACTGGTTCAGGAAACACTGATTCAAATTCACATACTACAATCAAACATAAAAGTGTGGATAAGTCTGCTCTCTTGGGAATAGCACGAGCTCGTTTCATTTATCCGAATGAGGATAATGGGGAAAAGTATGATCTTCTAGCATTTTTATCTGGAATTAAGCATGAGGTAAAAACTCATTTACAAGAGATGTGTGATGAACTCGGTCATATTAAGTGGTATATGAATTGTCTTGTGCAAATGATCAAGCCGAATGGAGGTGAAGGTGGTAATGATTTAAAGAATAATGCACATTTTATCTCGAAGACATCGAATCTAGTTGATAGAGCAAATATAGATGATGAACATGATATTAATGTGACATATCAAAAAATATTCAAAAGTTTTGATGAGTATATACGAAATGGGAGCGGTTGGTCATTAGATCATATTAAACACATTGAGATTAATACAGCTAAATATAAACCTTTAGGCGGTGGATCGTATATACCCCTACCAAGAACTCTTGCTGCAACCAGAGCGTTACTCAACATAAGAAACTTAGATGAAAAATGTTTTGTATATGCTATTATAGCATCCATACATCCTACGTGTTCAGGTGACCCTTCTAAAGTGCATCACTACATCCCATATGAACATGAATTGAACATGGAAGGTATACAATTGCCCGTTGCACCATCATTTGTGAGTAAATTTGAAAGGCAGAATAACATTTCAGTAATGGTGTTAGGATTTGAAGAGGGTGAATTTTTCCCCCTCCATGTAACAGGTCTAAGAGAAGCTCATCATGAAGTTGACTTATTGTATTTGAAAAGTGGGAATAAAAGTCACTGGTGTTTGATTACAGATCTCAATAGACTTTTATATCGAACAAAATGCTTGGGACGCAGTCATAAGTATTGCAGATTCTGTTTATCAGGTTTCACCAGTGAACATACTTTAGAGAAACATATAAAATACTGCTCAAAATTTGAAGCTCAACATGTGACATATCCCACCAAGGGGGTAGACGATATACTAACATTTCAAGATCACGCCAAACAGTTACAAACATCATTTGTTATTTATGCTGACATGGAAACATTTTGCGAACCTATGGTTACTGAAGAGCCAGAAGATAATCGAACCAGCACAACGAAATTAACAAAGTTGATACCATGCGGGTACGGTTATCAAGTTGTTTGCATCGATGACAGATACACTCAACCACCTAAAATATATAGAGGTGAAAATGTTAGTGAACACTTCCTTCATAGTCTTCTTGACGAAAATAAACGTATAAAGGCTATTTTGAACAATCCTGAACCCTTGTGCATGACTGTTGAAGATGAGGAAGATTTTCAATCAAGTACACATTGCCACATTTGCATGGAAGAATTTACAGATTCCACTATCCGCGTTCGAGACCATGCACATGTTTCAGGTAAATTTCGTGGCGCTTCATGCAGAGATTGCAATCTTAATTTTAAAGAACACACATTCGTGCCAGTTATATTTCATAACCTGAAACAGTTTGATGCACATTTAATCTGTTCCTCGATAGGTATTTTCAAGAGTGAAGAAATTGGCTGCATAGCCACGAATGCAGAAAAGTACATCAGTTTCAACCTATCCAATCTGCGCTTTATCGATTCATACCAGTTTTTGAATTGTTCACTAGAGGAATTGGTATCGTCAATGTCTAAGGAGAATCCGAAAGAAACATTTAAACATTTTACAAAAGAATTTGATGATGATAAGCGGATTGCTCTTTTGTTGAAAAAAGGAACATATCCTTACGAATACATTGACAATGCAGCAAGGTTCAATGAAACTGAATTACCCTCTATAGACAAATTCTACAGCAATTTATCAGAGAAAACAATTAGTCAAACCGAGTATGAACATGCGCAACGGGTATGGAATCAAATGAATATTAAGAATATAGGCGAATATCACGATCTTTATCTAAAAACTGACGTTCTATTATTAGCTGATGTATTTGAAACTTTCAGGAAGAAGTGGATAACGAACTATTCCCTCGACCCTGCAAATTATTACACTCTTCCAGGGCTTTCCTGGCAATCTGCATTGAAAATGACTGGTGTGAGACTTGAGCTATTGACAGATCCTACAATGTGGCTCTTCTTTGAGCAGAGTATACGAGGAGGTTTAACAATGGTGAGCTGCAGACATGCAAAAGCAAACAATCCCTACTTGAGCAATTATGATCCAGCTTTACCAACTTCATACTTGATGTATGTAGATGCGAACAATTTATACGGTTTAAGCATGAGCATGCCATTAGCTGTGGGGAAATTCCAGTGGTTGTCAGAAGAGGAAATAAACGATTTCAATGTCTTAAATGTATCCAATAACGCTGACATCGGATATGTCATTGAATGCGATTTGGATTACCCAGATAACTTACACGATCTTCACAATGATTTTCCTCTTGCAGTTGAAAAAGGAGTGATAACAAATGAAATGCTTTCACCTCATTCACGTCATCTGTATGAGCAAGCAAATGATGATGGGAAAGAATACCAACCGAGCACCAAATTGCTAGCTACTTTGAAAGATAAAAAGCATTACATCTTGCACTATGTGAATCTAAAGTTATACCTCAAACTAGGTTTGGTTTTGAAGAAGATTCACAATATAGTTTCATTTGAACAGCGTCCATGGTTGAAACAGTATATTGACTTCAATACCGAAATGAGGAAAAAGGCTACTAGCAATTTCGAGCAAAAACTTTTTAAAAATGGCAACAATGCTATTTTCGGTAAATCAATGGAATCGTTGCGGAAACATATCAACTTCTCTCTCTGTCATAGGTGGGATAAGTTTCAAAAACTTACTGCAAAATCATCATTTAAAAGCTTTAAGATATTCAACGACCACTTGTGCGGCGTGCTACAAACCAAAACAAAAATTTTCTTCAACAAACCAATTTACCTAGGACAAATGATTCTCGATCTGTCAAAGGCGCACATGGTTGATTACTACTACAACCACATGAAAAAACTATACAAGGAGAATGTAACATTATGTTACACAGATACTGACAGTTTCATTATGCATGTGAGAACTGATGACATATATAGAGACATGTCGTTAAACAGTGAGCTATATGACTTTTCAAATTATCCAGCTGATCACCCTCTTTACACCAAAGACAGGAAATCGATTATTGGTTTATTCAAAGATGAATGCAAGTCCATTCAAATGGTGGAATATATCGGACTAAGAGCAAAAATGTATAGTTTTATCACCGCAGACGACAAGGAAACTGTAGTAGCAAAGGGTATTAAAACCCGAAATGTTAGATTCGAACAATATAAAAACACCTTGTTCAATTGTTCTCCACTACTCTCGCATATGTACACTTTGAGAAGTTTCAACCATCAGATTCACATGGTGAAGGTTGTGAAAAGTGGACTATCACCATATGATGACAAGAGACACTTGCTGGATGATAATGTGCATTCGCTAGCATATTTTCATAGAAAATTAAAAGAAAAACATTAATACAATTGTAAATTGAAAAAAAAATCCATATCCGTAATAAATTCAAGAAAAAGAAAACACACTGTACAATAATTATATAATATTTTATTTCATGTAAATAAATATATGATTTTATAATAAAATATATCAACATATTTAAGTTTTATCCGTTTGCTATCAACCTGGGGAAGTGAAATACATAGGGCAATGGGGAGTAGCATGGTAAAATGGCGACTTTAACTTAAAAACCCCAATGAAAATACATAACTTTAAAACCCAAATGGACCTTCAAACAAACTTCAAACATAATGACAATAGGACAATGGGGAATAACACCTTCAAACATTAAGGCAATAGGACAATGGGGAATAACACCTTCAAACATAGGACAATGTGAAATAACACCTTCGAACATTAGAACAATGGGGAATAGCACCTTCAAACATTAGAACAATGGGGAATAACACCTTCAAACATTATGTCAATGGGGAATAACACCTTCAAATGGGGAATAACACCTTCAAACACACCAGTGAAATACATTGGACAATGGGGAATAACACCTTCAAACACGATGAAAATATTACAAATAAATTTTAGATTAAAATATAAGAGACATATTCTTTGGTAAATTAAACACAATTATGAAAATGGGTAATTACACCTTCAAACGCACCAGTGAAATACATTGTGCAATGGGGAAAAAGACCTTCAAACACGATGAAAATATTACAAATAAATTTCTTAAATTTTAGATTAAAATATATGAGACATATTCTTTGGTAAATTAAACACGTGAAAATCGCATGTTTAATATTTTCCTTAAAATATCGGAAAAGTTCTCCCTATTGAACGAAAGTCCGAGTGAATTTAAAACAGACCCTGGGACGTTCTTTAAATGAATGAATATCTCTTCAGATGTGAAATGGCTCCATTCCCTTATCATTTTATTTAATTGATATCTTTGATCAAAAATTTCCTCGGCAGCATTAAACACATCTAATTCGGCAAATCCAGGATTTAAAACAAATTGAAAGTCTGCATAATCCATAAAAATAATTAAAATTGGTGAGGGAATTTTACAAAAAAAATCTCTCATTTGAATATCACATTTTGTTGTTAATTTATTATAAATACATGCAACAGATAAAGTTCTTAATGAAGGTGGAGCTGACCGCTTTCGTTTTTCACTCAGTGTCTTTTTTTCTACTTCTTCTCCCATTGTCCTTTTTCTGTTCTGATTGGCTAAAAGAAATAAATAAGATACATAAACTCTAGTAAAATAGTTTTCACATCATAAATCTACAGATACATGCATGAAAACAAATGAACAAAGTGCGACACCTGTATTAAGAAATTGGATTTCATAATGGAGATTTCTAAAATAAATGAAAAGGATGAATTGAGTAGTGCAAATGTGGAAGAATATTCACTTAAAATGACAGATGAGCATGATTACAATTTTATCAATATGGATACAGCTGAAATCAGTGACCAGTTTCCACAACTGCACTGGCTTGGTGCAAAGATGAAAATTGTCGGATTGTTATTCTGTTCGATAACTCTAGCAGTTATATTAATAAATGGGCCATTAAACAGTGAAAATGATCCTCCATTCATATCTGATGATGTTAAACGAAACAGTAGCGGAAACGATTTATTTTGTAATAAAATGGACACTTTTGCTTTATCTGAAGATATTTTTGTAAATACATGTATATTGAATAGTGAACTGTTTGTATTATTGAGAAATGATCCTCTTAGAAATGAAATCGCTTTAAATCAAAGGCAATGGTTTTATCTTAAAGCGAGTATTTCACATATTGATAAATCAATCTTTGATTGGAAAAATGTTGCTAAGTTATAAATGATTTCTATCCTAACTATTGTATATAAGAACATATTAGAAACAGAATAAAAATTTGATCACTTACTGGTGTTATCTTCACTCGCCATCTTCAACTGCTTCAGAAAGTATGAATCCAGCTCCAGCTGTTTTCTTTTTCTTCTTTAGCCCCTTGAACGGGCCAGATTCTGCTGCAACAATCACCTTTCTGACGTCCGACTCTGACACTCCCGCCTCCTCATCGCTATCGCTGATAGCAATCACCTTTCTCTAAAATAAGAATATCATAATATAGAAAATCATCTTAAAATTTTAAAGTTATTTCAATGTTTTCAATTTTTTTTTTTTTTTTTTTTTTTTTTTTTCTTTTTATGGTACATTTAATTGGATAATTACTTTAAATTCATAAACTTGAAAATTATAACTACTTATTTTGATTTACATAGAAAAAAAAAAACAAAAGTTGTTTTACCTTTCTTTTCAAAGTAACTTTTTTTACTTCTTCTTCTTCTACTTCTTCTTCTTCTTCTTCTTCTTCTTCTTCTTCTTCTTCTTCTTCCTCTTCAACAACTATAACCTTCTTTTTCCTGCTAGGTTTTTGCAGCTAAAAAAATTAATATATAATAAAAACAATTGAACGTGTAAGAAATCATATAAATCAACGTTTGCTGTGGGAAAGAAATTCGTATTTATTAGCGGTTGAGAAATTTACCTAGAAACAAAAATGTTGAAATATCTGCAACTGAACGTTTATCAAAACATTTTTTACTTGCTATCAATAACTTTGAAAATTAATACTAACAGTGGTGAAATCAACCCAGAAACAAGTGAAATATCTGCAGCTGAACGCAAGCCGCTTGTAAATACTCTCTATCAATAACTTACTTTTAACTAAAACGTTTGTTGTATATTAAACCTATAAAGTATATATTTATGTTCAATTATTTGCTGTTGAAGGATAATTAGAACGTTTATCATATAGTTTTTACTCGCTTTCAATAACTTTGAAAATTATGTGTACTTACTAGCAGTAGTGAAATTTACGAAAAAACATATAAGGTGAAACATCTGCAGCTGGTGCTTTTATTAAACACTCGCAATATCTTACTTTAAAATAATTTTGTAGATCGCTCCTATTTCTTAGAGAATAAAATATATATCACGCTCAACTATTTGCTGCTGAACGATAATAATTTAGCTATATGTTCATGTAAATATTTACTGCTAAATATTAGAAATCACTAACCTGTTTTTTTATTTCTGCCTCAGCTTTTAAAAGAACTGGCTTCAGATTGCATAGCTCTTTAAACTCATCAGTCCCAAGAGTTATGCTTCTGCTACTTGTTAAACTGCCTATGTGGATATAAACATATCCCTTGTACGGTGTAACCGCAATGTTCTTCTTTCTTCCAAAATTCAACTCAGCCCGCTCTACTTCTCCACCAAATCCCCTCATGTACTCAACCTGGTTCATCATTTTTATCGCTTTATGATAGAATTGAGTGTACCGCGTTAATAAAGGAATAAAGCTTCCGTTTCATTAAATTATGAATAATAGTTTCCAACACTTATTTACTCCTAAAGGCTCGCCAACCTTCCATTATCCATGTTACACCATTTTATTAATTCATATGTAATTTCAGTGTAGATCTGTCCCGATCGCGATTTTTCATGTCAGATTGATCTCCAATATTGCGGCAGTATTTGGATAATACACCTTCTGTTTACATTAAATCTTAGTTCATCAGTTTAAATATAAAGTGTTTATCACCTTTCAAATTTGAAAAGTGATCATTACTCAATAAATTTTGATTGTTTTTATTTAAGATCAATTATATATTATAGATTTGTTCGAACCGGATTTTGATGGTTATTTTTTACATCTCATTACTATTTTTTCTCTCTATATATAATTTTTCCTTCATTAAAACAAAACCTATTTTCTTTTCTTTTCTTTGGATCATATTTTCAATGGTAAATCGAGTTGGATTTTGACGATTATTTTTACATCTCATTACTATCTCCTTTTTTTTTCTCTCTCTCTCTCGCTCTAATTTTTTTCATCGTTAAAACACCTTTTTTCTTTTCTTTGGATCATAGTTTCAATGGTGAATCCTATCTCCTTTTTCTCTCTCTCTATTTTTTCCTTCGTTAGAACATAAGCGACTTTTTTCTTTTCTTTGGATCATCTTTTCTTTGGATCATATTTTCAATGGTGGATCATATCTCCTTTTTCTCTCTCTCTCTATTTTTCCCCCTACATGCTACTTTTTTCTTTTCTTTTCTTTGGATCGTAGTTAATTGTTTTGCTCATGACTTTTTTGCAGCTAGCTAATTTTTCCCATGTGTAAATATTTCATTTGATAAGATTTGAGATTGAAGCTTGTGGATTACCATCTTTTATAATTAATAGTTGATAAAAATGTTTTAAGCAAAGTTTTTGTTTTGCAAATTTCTAGATATGCTCTTTTCTTTTCTTTGGATCATTGTAAATGGTGAATCTTGTTTTGTTCATGACTTTTTTTTCAGCTAGCTTCTTTTTTCCTGTGTAAATATTTCATTTTCTTGACAAGATTTGAGATTGAAGCTTGTGGTTTGACCTCTTTGAAGAGTTGTCTCATCAGCAATTAAACCATATTTCTTTTATAATTAATAAATTTAAAGTAGATAAAAATTAATTAAGCAAAGTTTTTGTTTGCAAATTTCTAGATGATATACAAATGGTGTCAACTGGTAATCATCCACATTGATTGGGGTAGCAATGCAGTGGGAAAAGTTTAAGAAAAGTCTAATTTATTAACACATATCAAATACAAATACTTTATTCCATGAAACAACATAGTAAGTTTCAAAACAAATCAAGTTTTCTGCACTATTTATATAACAATTGTAAATAATATAAACAAGAGAACTATCAAATGAAATTTGGTTATAAAAAACTTACATCATTTGTAATGCACCATTTTTTTCACATAAAACATGTTATAGAAAGCACCATGACAGCGGTTACAAATCAAGAATTTTTATATATTTATCTCTAGGTTTAACTTAATCATATAGCACTATAAAAAGTAATAAAAACAAAAGAAAAAAAGTTTAAGCAAACACAATATGATAAAATATGCGATAATATGTTGTAATTAAATTTGGATGCTGTAAATTCTCATATGAAAAAATTCCAAAGATGAAAATGATGATAAAGTAAACATAAAAACAAAAAGTTCTCCAAACATTATATACATATATATATTATTTACATATATACAATAATACCAATCATATTTGTTTTTTAATTTAATTTATTTCTATTACAAAACTAAACATATGTAAATGGAAAACTAAAAAGAATAATTTAATGAAAGGAATAGATTAATAATGAACTTTAATACCAGAGAAAGTAGATTATTTAATGAAAAGAATAGATTTATAATGAAATTTATGGTTTGAATGAGCATGAAACATATAAACTAAGGTGAATTTATAAAAACAAACTACATGTATACTACTATTTACAATATAATAAAATGAGAGTAGAGAAATGCGAGTATAATCAAAATCTTTTCTTTAATTAAAATAAAGTGTAACTAATCCAAATAAATCAAATGAAAGAAAATTGAAAAGTTTTGGTGATATAATTTTTCATAATATAAGTAGATTTGTAGAATACATCCTCATCAGTGATTATTAAAATTTAGATAACAGTGTATAAATAAGTTTATAAAATTTAGAAAAAAGATTATAAAATTTAGAAAAAAAAAAATAAAAAAATATAAAATTTAGAAAAAAAATTTAAAAAATTTCATAAAATTTAAAAGTTTAGAAAATTAATCATAGGTTAGTCTCTGTGGCCGAATAGATATCCTGTTTGATCTTCTCAATATTCTTGGTGGTTGTTGTTGTGCTGGGGCTACTCGTCTGTTATTTTCACGTGGTGGAAAAAAATAATTTATAATTTCTTGAAGCCTTTCATAAATTGCGATGAGGATATATTCTACAAATTAAAAAGTAGTAAATACAGAGATAGATATTAACTTAAACAGTTTTTTTTGGTGTATTAACAAAATCTGCAATTTCTATTTCGGATAGTGAATCTGCATCGACATTGAAGGAGAATTGGTGTTGGCGGAAATTGGTTTTTGCAGTTCTCTTCTTTTTGCAGATGCAAAATAACATCAGCGACAAGAGCATAACACATGCTAGAGATGCTGTAAAGATAAATTTGAATATGTCACTTACTTTAAAAATTATAAAATATATTGATATATATAAATAGATTAGACCATTGGTTTTTCTGTTTGAATTGTCTTTATAGCTTACTGTTTGGTGTGAGCTTTTGCTCTGTGTTGAAGGTCATACTTTGATCTATAATACATTGGCACTCATACCGCATCTTTTTCTTATTTATAAATAAGTGTTTTTATTAGAACATGTATATATTTTTATTTTATTTATTTATTTTATTTTTATATTGTTTGTCAATCAAATAAATAAATTAAATTTAGATACTTACCAAAAATCATTATAAGAATGATCTTAATATTATCTAGACCCTTGTCTTCCTCCTGTGCATGTGGTGTTGACTTCTGAAATAAAGAAATAAAATCATGTATTTCATGAAAATGTTGATATTAAAAAATCTTATCCTTCACATTTTAATTTGTTTTTAAGCACTATACTATAGAGAATACAAATTGACTCGTTCATGTACATGTATTTCCTAATAAAAATAGAAAACAAAACGGACGTTTTAATTAAAAAAATATCAGATAAATGCTTACCAGTTGTTTATCAGTGGTGCCGATTGACAATGTGGATCCTGGTGTTACTCTTGTTGCTGCTGTTGTTGTTGTAGAAGCTATGACTCCATTCTGTAAAAAAAAAATATACATAATGTAAGAAATGTTTTACACAATAAAATTAATAAATAATATATAAGATCTGCTCATAGTTTAGGTTGTTTCTAGTCACTTTACATATAGAGACAATACTACGTGATTACTTTAAAGCTCTTATTATTCTGTTATTCTTTTCTAATTTCCTATATACTTACATCACAATGTATACCATTAACAATTGTTATTGTTTCTGGTGCTGCTAAAACATTGCTGCATTTAGAATTTCCTTGTTTGATCTCAATTGAATGCAGGTCTCTATTATTTGCAAGGTCCAATTGTCCGGCAACAAAAAATCTTTCGAATACGACTTTCTTTACATCTAGTCGGATTCTGGTGTTGTAGAGCCCTGCTCCAGTCCATCTGCAATGGAGAGTATCCCCCTCCACTGTGCATACATCTCTCAATTCATGCGAGCATGAAACAGCTGACATTGTGAAACAAATGATGATGAATATAAACATGGTGTTGATGGGTGACATTTTGCAAATATTTTGAGGAATTAAATACCCGGATGAGAAATAAAAACAATAGTCTAATTAGGGAATAAATTAGGGGTAATTAATTCCGTGATATATGGTTGGGATAAGAGTGGTAGATGGATAAGGTTTAATTAATGTTTGAGTATGGATTGTTTTAATAAATAATAATAATAGTTTTTACAATATACGCTAGGGTTAGGGTTAATTAATATATTTTCAATTCTTATTCATTTTTTGTTACAAATGAAACTTAAAAGTTTTATAAAATTTCTTCTCTCAACGCGAAGTCATTTAATCTTCTATTTTTTCAGTTTTACTTTTAACTTCTTTATCCAAAATATTAACAATTTAAATTGTCTATATGTTAAATGCGATGGAAAATAAATCAAAACATTCTTTTATAAGTGAAAAAACAAAATTTTCATTTAATATTATACAACAGTTATATTATGTAATTTTCTTGACGTCTGCAAAATGCAACGTGTGAAAAAATCAAAACAGTCTTTTATATTTCTACAAATTTTAAAATCCAATATTTTGATATTATTCAACAAATATATTATACAATTTTGCTAGCGGGAACAAATTTTTGTCAACGTGGCAAAAATATTTGCTGCTGCCACACAATATATACTACTCAAAGTGCACATATTTTATGCTTTTGATTGCCCTTACATGACCATATACCTCATACTGATGTTTCTCTCTACTCGTTAAATATTTTCGCATTTTTTCTTTCCTCAGTTTTTTTTCACCGTTACTTTTTTTTTTACCTTAGAAAAGGAGACACAACTTAAACAATCAAACTAATAAATCGAAACAAACTAAGAGCACCATGGCACCCTTCCCTAACAAAAGGGCACACCCACATTCTTGTTTCCACAGCTTCTATAAATATAAGCAACAGCGGCCAGGTAACCAATGTTCAAGCATCTAAGATCACGTTTAAAGACGATTAAATGTTACAAAACTCGTGGCTGGAAAGGGGGGGGGGGGGGGGGGGGTTTAGATAGCAATTACACAGAAAGGAGTGAGACTGGCCCTATCGACAGGGTTAGCATCTCCAGTTATGCATTGATCACGTCAAAAACCTATGCGAACCCACCCTTATCAGAATATCACATAAAAAGCATGTACACTTTTACAGTAAGAAAAAATTCACAGAATGCAACAGATACCGGAAATATTGGTGTAAATACCTTTTCCTATTAAGTACTTGCTAGTGTGATGGGATTGCTTCCCTTAGAAAAACTTAGAAGATACTTAGTCAGCCGTAAGCGGTTGAGCTAAGGAAGTCCTTCTTTAGCTCAGTCGGTTAGCGTGCTGCCTCATAACACAGAAGTCCCGGGTTCGAGTCCCGGTGGGGACAAGCAATTTTGTAATGAAATTCGTGCTCTCCGGGTACATTGGCGCCCAACAATAATAACCCACGGTTAGAAGAATTACCTAGCCAGGTTAAAATATAAATATTAAAAAGATGAAGATATCATCATTATAGAGTATAATGACTCTTGAGGTGGGGGAAGTGTGACGGGATTGCTTCCCTTAGAAAAACTAAGTAGATACGTTAATAAAGTCAGCCGTAAGCGGTTGAGCTAAGGAAGTACTTCTTTAGCTCAGTCGGTTAGCGCGCTGCCTTGTAACACAGAAGTCCCGGGTTCGAGTCCCGGTGGAGACAAGCAATTTTGTAATGAAATTCGTGCTCTCCGGTTACACTACTATAACGTTGATAGCATAATAATTTCAAAAAAATATCGTTACGTTTAAGACAAATTACCGGAAATGCAAGGTCGGGTTGGGAACCGATTAAATACGGACACAACCAAAAACACACAAAATTTTCGTTATTGTTACGTTTTCTACGTAAGCGTAGCCATCACCTTCTCAAAATACAAAATAGAAGTTATTATTTGTTAACGTGTCTATCAAATGCTATGAGGTGAAATCGATTTATTACAACATTGAATGAAATATTTTTTCTAGGAAATTTCGTTGGGAATGATGATTCTAGATGTAACAGGAAAAGAATTGCCTGCTATCAAAGTATTTACTGAATCAATAAGATTTCTCAAAGACCATTTTCTTGAGATGTTTACCGACAAAAAGTTAGGATTTACTATCAACGATGTGTTCTTTGTGATTACCGTTCCTGCCATTTGGAGCGACGCTGCAAAGCAGTTTATGAGGGTGGCCTCTGAGAAGGTAATCTATCTTCAACTGATCTATATTGTAGAAAAAAGTGCCGAGAAAGTTCAAGGCCTTCACAATCGAAAAGTGTTATGACCAAAACAGTCCTAAAAATAGCAATTAAGTGGGAACGACAAAGCCCCCCCCCGGCCGTTCGTTGAACATTAATCTTATTGCCTACCCCCCCCCCCCCCCCCCCCAGATGGTGTCTGTTCGGATGTGCTATGTTTATAAATAAAGTAAAATATCAACAAAAAAGACCACAACCCAAAACGGAGAGTCCTTTATTGAATTGGCAAAAATCATAGGCTCCAACACACTTAATGAATGGTAAACAACCGTCATATTCCAGACTTGGTACAGGCAAAAATAGTGGATTAAACTTGGTTTAATAGCTAACTAAACCTCTCACTTTTAAGACAGTTGCATATAATTCTGTTATAGTGATAGCAATATGTAAATACTCTGCGACATCCTATTGGGAATAAAGAAGTTTAAACTGATGGACATGAATATTATCACAACTTCATCCTCATGCAAAACAGTTGATTATTTTTATCAATCTTACAGGTACTGCATTTTCACGAAAAAGTCCCAATTCAAGAGCCTGTTGGTCAGTAGATGTCGTTTGTTGGGTGTGTATACGTTTCTCGTTTCTCGTTATTTTAATAGCCTTTCCCTCTATGATTTGTTTTACACTAGCAATTTTGGAGTGCTTTTTAGCTTGCTGTTCGATGCGAGTCAAGTCTGTTTTGAAGGCCATACTTTTACTTTATACACAATATGACTTTGATGGAGAGTTGTTATTTAGTAATAGGCAATCATACCACATCTTCTTATTTATAACTTGACACGTAATAGAGATTACTTGTTTTCAGTTTTATATAATTTAGAGTTAGTCCACAGTTTGTCCCAATTAAACTTTCTTTGGTATATTTTTGTTTTATTTTGTTTGTTTATGTTTTTTTAGGGGTTGGGTGTGGAGGTCAAGTCTCATTTCTGTTTATATACCCTTTTCGTGTTCATTACAGGATGGATTTTGCAATTTTGAAATAATCTTTAGGTCCGTATAAATTGTTATAATTTTCTGTGGAATGTACTGACAACACACCCCAGCACACGAAATACTTTAAGGGGGTAGACCTTGGTTCAGGGAGATAACTCTTTAAATCAGTTAAGCGTTTGTAAAAGTCAAGTTCATCAATGTTTTTTAAGCATTTACCTGAAACAGATTAAAAATAATCTATGTAACCTAGAAGCTTAGAATATGTTTTTGAAAATGGTTGACACAAACGTACTGATGATTTTAAGAGTTATTTCCCTTAACCTAGGTCTACCTCCTTAAGAACCAACAAAGATGCAAATAGGCTAACATATTTTTTTAAAAGATATTTGATATGACAGGCAAAATCACTTCTAATGTTTCTATCTCTTATTTGAAAAGTTCTCAAAAAAAAAAAAATCCCTGGTGGTCCTTGGAGAAAATTTGAAGGTGCCAACGATTAGATCTATTGCTAAATACAAAGAGTATGTCGATTCTTTCTAAAATTTTGAGAGACCAAACCTTCGGCCCACCATTTTTCGAGAACTCTATTTGATTCCGATTGAACAGAGGTTATTTAAATTAGACTGAAAACATCAAATACTTCAGTAGGCTGACAATACAAAATATAAACAAACATTGTTTACAAAATCGCTAAATTGATTTTATAAAGTCAAAATAGTTAATATTATGCATCAATGACTCATTTCTATATTAATTTGTGATACTATGTGATGTCGAAATAAGCATTTCCTATGTTTAAGGAAGTAGTTTTAAAAATACATAAAAAATATTTAGAAAAAGGTTGACACTTAATTTTTGGTTTAATATATTATGATATTGAATTTTATGATTTTTTGGCACTATTTGAAATAGAAATGAGGGTCTTGATAGGGTTGATAGAATAACAGCTGAATAAAATGGCGCCAAAACAATTGGAGATTAGAGAAAATAGAACAAGTTGATACGTTAAGTATGGGTTAATTATTTGTGAGGTCTTTGGTGGTATTGTACTAATTTTATGCATTGACTTATTTCTGAGATTCAGGAACATATCGGAGTCAGTAAGGGCTGACAAAACTATTTTTTTCTTCCAGTATTTACTAAGAAAAATATTGTTTTTTTCCAATCATCTAAAAAATAAGCAGTGGTGGATCCAGAAATTTTCACAAGTGGGGGCCCACTGGCTGCCTAAGAGGGGGCCCGATTTCATCACGTCTCAGTGATTCCCTATAGAAGCAACTACATTTTTTTCTCAAAAAGGGGGGGGGGGGGGCGGGCGGCCCCCTGTCCCCCTAAATCCGCATATGATAAGGTATGCATATATATTAAAAAAGTAAAACAACAAAAATACCAAACTCCAAGGAAAATTAAAATTGGAAAGTCCCTTTATATAATAATAATTAAATTTTGGATGTAACGCGTCTTCTGATTGGCTGACGTTATTTTGTTATGAGCCCATAGACATAATTTACTTATGTGACCGTGACGTCATCAACGTTTTTTCATGGTTTTCTACGGTTTAAAATGTAATTTAGAATTAAATTATAAGAAATGACTGTAATATTTTTTCTGTCTATTCGAAATAACATAAAAAATGTGGTGCACACTGTTAAATAACCCGCTACGCGCGTTATTCAGTGTGCACCAATTTTTTTATGTTATTTCTTCATAGACAGAAAAAATATTACAGTCATTCCTTAAATTATCAAAAATATCCATCGAATGGAAAACAGTTGTCATATTCTTGTCATGATACAGGCGTTTCCTTATGTAGACAATGTGGGATTAAACCTGGATTTATAAAGTCTTAACAAGGGATGGTTTGTTTCCTGAATTCTAAGTTTACCGATAACACGAGAAAAGGCGATCGTTATCAATTTTATCTATTGATATACTAACAGAATATCCTTCCTGAGCTATACCTAACTATATACATGATGATCAAATGAATAAATAAACAAAAATGAATGAATGAATGAATGAATGAATGAATGAATAGATAAATAAACAAGAAATAATTGAATGTGTGTATGCGAACATGTAAGAATGAAGGTTAACCGAACAAGTGCAGTGGGGGTCCAGGTAGAGTATAGGGCGTACCAACCCTCCCTATCAATTACAACAAAAAAATAAGGGGGTGGGGGCTTAAACTTTATATTTTTTTCACGATTTATTAATTTTTCTTTTAAATCATCCAAAAGTCTTTTGCCTCGTTTTACGTTCGGTATTTGAAACGTTTTATTGAAATTACGGACCCAACTTAAAAATATCCTCTTCTGAAACGAACGAAAAAAGAATAAGAAAGAATGACTTAATTGTATCTTTTATTATACAGGAACAGAAATTGACAAAAGATGCTTGCAAATTAATGAATGAAATTTTCTACTCTCAGGCAGGAATAAAAAGTTCCCAGATGATGTTAGCCTATGAACCAGAAGCGGCAGCCTTGTTCTGTAGTCTGTTACCCGAGGATCAAGGAATAGCTAAATATTTCCAGGAACGACGAAGACTTATGATAGTAGATCTGGGTGGTAAGTATTATGAGAGGGAGCAAGATATCTTTTCTGGACGTCGTGGTGGGCCTTTATTTTGTGGGAATTCGGGATTGGGCCTATAATTTCGCGGGAACTCGGGATGGATTTGCACCTACATATATCAAGACTCGGGAATTATTAATTATATTTTTAGGATCCAGGGAAATACTTTTGTTTTCTATTTCATTTAGACTAGTATTTTTTTAATTTTTGCATTGAATCGTCGTCCGTCGTCGTTAACTTTTACAAAAAGCTTCTCTGAAACTACTTGGCTAAAAAAAAAAAGAACATAGGGGTAAAATGCAGTTTTGGCTTATATCTCTGAAACCAAAGCTTTTAGAGCAATTCGGACATGTGATAAAATTGTTTATCAGGTCAAGATCTATCTGCTTTGAAATTTTCAGATGAATCAGGCAACCTGTTGTTGGGTTGCTGCCCCAGGATTGGTAATTTTAGAAAATTTTGCAGCTTTTGGTTATTGTCTTGAATATTATTATAGCTAGAGATAAACTGTAAACAGCAATAATGTTCAGCAAAATAAGACCTACAAATAAGTCAACATGATCAAAATTGTCAATTTACCCCTTAAGGAGTAATTGCCCTTTATAGTCAATTTTAAGCAATTTGTCATAAATTTAGTAAATTTTGTAAATTTTTATTCGTTTATGATATGCACATAGACCAAGGTGAGCGACACAGGCTCTTTAGAGCCTTTAGTTGTAGTATCTAATGATATCTTATATTATAAAATATCGAGGCTTGCTATCCTTATCATCGACGCCAAGTACTTCAACCAATCAGAAAATGTTTATTTGGGGCATTCGACCTATTTTAACTCAGATTTTGGAATTTTTCAATCGAAATTATAGAAAAATGGAATGTTGTTAGTACATATAAAATAGAAAATGATGAATACTTTTAGCTAAAGAAAATTTGGATGGAGCTCTGTGTATTTACATTATTTGCACAACTCTCCTTACTGGTGCCATATTTTGGAATTTCCGTGACCTAAATGGTTCGCGAAAATTAATATTTTTATATATAGTATAGTAATTATGATTTTAACCTTATTTTACATGATTTCCAAAGCATCAGTAAATACAGGTGAGCGACACAGGCTCTTTGGAGCCTCTAGTTTTTACTAGATGTATGAAGATACTTTCATTTGAAATACAGAAATATCAATAAAAGATAATGTATCCATATGTTGTAATGTTTATGCCCTTTGGGGCCCATAATTGGAAAATAAAAATATCTTATCTTATATATATAGCGTGAAAGGCAACTCATGGACAACACTGTAGCTTGTACCTCATATGAGTCACGCAGTTATCTATGCGTTGAAAAAAAACCAGTAATTTTTCATGATACAAACCGTATTCGACGTCCATATGTCATCAAAGGTTTGACAACAAAATTGAAGTCAAATGCACGACGAACAGACTATAGATTAGTCAACAATAGAAAGCTAAAATGTAATACATAAAAACTACAAAATACAACCGAAGTTCATGACCACTTATCTATGCACACACACTCTGTTTGTCTGGATCATTTTATTTGATAAAATATCTCATGGTATTTGTCTCAGTCAACATCACATAAGAAGGTTATACGCTAAACGCTTGATAAAAGACAGTGTTTTAAAAAATAAAAAAAATAATTTTAAAGCTTAAAGTTCAGAGCGACGATCATAATCAAAATATCGTATTGAAACATATTCCGCGTGGGGGAAAAATCATGTGACTGAGTAATCTGCCGAGTGATTGCTCGTTCATTATGATTGAGTGATAATTAGAGTCCAACGACAAATATTACACGGTTTCCGCAACTTTTAGCATGAACTTTCTGTGTTTGACGTATCACATTATGAATAGCACTATTATCATTACAGGTGGTACGGCTGATATAACAGTTGTCAAAGTAATAAAACGTGAAGAGAAACTGACCTATATAGAGCACGTGTACAGAGTCACAGGAGGGGCGTGGGGCGGCAACCAAGTCAATAAGAATTTTGAAAAATTCTTAGAATCGGTATTCGGTAATGACGTCATGGACGAGTTTAAAAGAGACTATCTGTCTCAATATTTGGAGATGATGAGGGACTTTGAAGTGCAAAAGAAAACACTTTCAACTTCCGGTACGAAAACCGGTGTCGGAATCAGATTTGGAGGAGACCTTCGTCATATTTTTAAAAGTAAGCGAGGAAAAGATATTAAAGATGAATTACAAGACAAACTTAAAGGTATGGTTAGAATTACAGGAGACAAATTACGATTTGACCTAGCAATCTTCAAAAGATTTTTCCAAGACTGTGTAAAAGAGATTGTCAATCACATAAATGAAAGCTTTTTGAAAAGAGGATGTGCTTGGCCGTCTGCAATGATACTAGTTGGTGGATTTTCTGATGCTCCTGTAATCCGGGAAGCAATTGTTGATGCATTTCCTGTTATAAAAGATGTTGTGTCTCCCGTGGCGACTTCATTGGCCGTTTTAAAAGGATCAGTTATTTTTGGTCACGAACCAGCAATAGTTACTGGCCGAGTCTGTCGCGAAACGCTAGGCCTCACACTCCGTCGGCCATATGTGCCGGAAGGTCAAACTGAAAAGAAAACGTTTAAAATTGATGGACAACTTCGAGCAGATAAAAGTTTTCAAAAAATGTTTTCAATAAATGAAATCATTAAACTTGGACAAACCCGTACAGTGGCAATACAAGATATTCATACAAACAAAGAACTACGAAAACATCCGAAGATTATCGAAGTGTACGCCTCACAAGACGAAGATCCTGAATATATCACGGACGCTGGTTGTTCCCTTAGAGGAAAAATCACTGTTAATCCGCCAAGCGGTAAATGGCCGGAAAATGCGGAAGGTTTTATTGATATGGAAACCGGAGGAACGGAAATTATCGTACGGTACCGAGACAAACATTCGGGTCAGATTACTGAAGAAGCGATAGATTTTATGTGATACCTTTTATCTGAATGTAGTTTTGTCTTCAAATATATGAAAATTAAAAATGACTTTATCTAAAAATTAGACTTAAAATCATTTTATGATCAGAAATGATTAAAGCCATCATAACGTTTGTGTATGTTTATAGTTTTAATCATTTTGGATATAGCGTCCACCCTAATCAAATTGGTAACTCAATGGATTTTACCTGAGTCTATCACTCACATTTGTTCTTTAACTGCTTGCTATATGAATCATGGTGTATGGATAACTACAATATTACTGCATACGCGTTTGTATAAGACTTTGATGCATAATAATGTATCTTAGTTCAGCAGCCAATATTAGACTGTTAAATGAGCGGATTGCATACCAACAAATAGTCTGATTTGAATATGTTTATCACAATTATTTCCCCTTGCCAATCAATTGGTTGGTTCTTTACAGGACAGAATGAGTATAATATAGATTAGACTGTTGGTTTTCCCGTTTGAAGTGGTTTACACTAGTCATTTTTAAGGCCCTTTATACATGTAGCTTATGTTAGGTGTGAGCCAAGGTTCCGTGTTGAAGACCGTTCTTTGACCTATAATGGTTTACTTTTACAAATAGTGACTTGGATGGAGAGTTGTCTCATTGGCACTCATACTACATCTTCTTATATCTGTTTATATATATTTTTCTTAACAGAAAATCTATCAATTTATAGCTTTGAAAAACTTAAAGGTCAAAACAGATAAATTTAATTTGCTCTCTCCGGTCACATGTCTCCGTTAGCTCTACGTTGTCAATGTTAATGAGAAATGGAAACAACTAAAAAATCTGATCTTAATTTCAGATTCAATTATGGAATTTGCAAAAAAAAATTGAATTCTTTAGGTTTCAATTGTTCTTTGAGATGGTATTTTCTTTCGTTATACCGGTACTCCAAAATAACTCAAAAGGGGAGTGCTAAAAAAAACCCAGTTAATCCCATCAACATGTGTTTATGTTTGTCTCATCATTGATTTTATAGTTTCCTCTGAAATTCTGAATGTTGTAATGTCTCCAATAGTGATACCACTATTTACCAGTGTAGGCATTCGTCCGTTTGCACGTCTAGCTTCCGACACAAGTTTTTGTATATGGCAGTTAACCGCAATATATTGTGGTGACAAAATCTTGAAAATATAAGTACATGAGCAAAGAATAGTCTGTTCAGAGTCGATATAATGTCGTGGCCCTCGATGGCCAAGTGGTCTTAGTAGTTTAACTACTGTATCACTATCCAGTCAATATATACTGACGTTGTGAGTTCGATTCCAGCACGTTGTTCACTCCAATCTTAATTGAGTTGGGTCGTCAATTTTCTTACCGAAGGATTGTGATTCTCTCTGGACAGTCACTCCAATCCACTATAAATAAGTATGTTTAAACTAAACATAAATTTCCAACTGAAGGTTCATATATTTTTACAGGTTGACCTAAAAGATTTGGTAAATAGGTATCTTTGATAAAGGTTGACCTGTCAAGAAGTTCCAATTTACAACAGATATAAGAAGATGTGGTATGAGTGCCAATGAGACAACTCTACATCTAAGTCACAATTTGTAGAAAATAAACCATTATAGCTCAACGTTCAGTCTCAACACGGAGCTTTGTCTCCACTGTCTGAACTTCAAGCTATAATAGGGGTCACAAATGGCAAAATAAACTGTCTTATCTATATAAAACAAGTATATACTTCTCACGGTCTTCAAATGTCTTTATATCATATGTAACTGTTACAATGTTAATCGTTATAAATGAGCAACTCTTTTGTTTTCTGTGATAGGATCACTTCACACATTATTCTGAATTAATGACTCGGTTGTCGACACGACACTTTAAATGGAAGTTTGAATTTTGAAATGGTTTTAACAGAAGGTAAATTTGAATTTATATAAAAAATATTTCGATGTTATCATTTTAATGAAAAAAAAATATAATGATGGGGTGTAATTCTTAATGATGATAACATTCAACGGTAATGTATGACATATGTCAAAAAAGTTAAATAGCAAAATACTGAACTCAAAGGAAAATTCAAAACGGAAAGTTTATCCAATGGCAAAACCAAAAGCTCAAACACATCAAACGAATAGAAAGCAACTGTAATATTAGCATTAGTTTAACATGTTTAAGCCTCTCATATGCATGAAGGTCGCATAGATATCGCAGAAAATATAACCAATTTCACGGAGTGCAACTGCATTTTGGTAAATTTTGTATACAAGTACCTGCTCTGTGGTTCTTTCTATGCGTAACTTGTTAACGTCACATGTATTCTTGTTCTCTCTTTTTTTTATATTGATGTATAATTTTAGAAATTAAATTTGAAGATCATGGTGAGAATTTGACAGTCGTTGACAATGGCTTAGCAGTGAAGTGGGCGCCAATTTATTCGGGTGGTTTGGCGTTTACAAACTTGCCTGTCAACCAGGGCGATAAGATCACTGTCCAATTATCTGGAAGTGGTGAGATACGATTTGGTGTAATTCAGATCGACCCGATTTTCTTTGGTAACCTCAGAAAACATGTGTATGGAGCTGATCTAATTTCACAAATAAGTAGCATAACACTCTCAAATGTTTCACCGATATTTGTAACGATCATGCGCGGTAAAAGACAAGATGGTGATACACTGACTTTACGCTCAGTTACTACAGGCAAACGCTTTGCAAACGTGAAAAGAAATAGAGGAGCTTGGATTGTCTTCGAAATAATTTATGGCACAGTTACTGTAGAAATAGGTGAGAAATATTATAATTCATATTTGTTTAAACCTCAGTGAAGAAGAACTGGAATGATTTCCAAAGAGACAAACTATCGCCAGAGACCAAACGTAAATGATGCCATAAAGTACGGATACGGCCTTCGAGAATAAATGAGCAAAACCAGCACTATTAGTCAATATTTAGCCATAAGAAGCAAACATTTAACTTAAAAAACGGGGGGGGGGGGGGGGGGGGGGGGGGGGGTTATGATTTTTGTGTCCGAGTCAACTTTTATTTTAGTTTTTCGACGCTATATATAAATCTTTTTTTAATCACCCTTTCCCCCAATGCACATGTTGAAGTTAAATTGTCTTTCCCTGATGCATTTGCAATGATTTAGCAGGTATGTTTTGAAACCGTTCAGCTGAATGTTGAACTGCATTATTGTCGAAGATCGCATTTCCAAAAAAAGATTATATCTTAGGGAAAAATGTATTGCCGTTTGCTTAGCATTTCCGGCACATTTTTCATGGAATGTATAGTTTAGAAAGAGTCTGAAATACTATGTACATTTGTTGTAACAATAAAACTTTTGAATATAAATCAACAGTTTAATGCAATCTATATTTTTTTCCAGTAAAAATTGATGGTTTGAAAGATTATAAGATTCATGAAAACATGGATGTTAACGTCATCTCAACAAACGGAAGTGACGCCATTACTAGTGAATTGGTTAAAATGCTGTTTTTCTCTCCTACAAAAATAAGCTTGGTCCATCCAAACCCATGGACATCATGTACTATGAACAGACCAATTCATCGAGGAGAAATTATAACATTCAATTGCCAGCCTATTGCTAGAGGGCGTAGAAAACCCAAATTATTTTACTTGAAAATATTAATATCGGAATCGAAACCGGATCTAACTACATTTGAAATCGCGGAATATTCAGATGTTTATCTCACAAAATTGTGGGAAAACGATGAATGTCAAGGCTATATACAGCTGTCGTTATCTTATAGTGGACACTTGATATTAATAAACAGTAAAGGTGATTGCTGCACGGCAAACATAAAGAAAAAGAACGTTTGCGTGGTTTTCACATTATTCAAAGTCAAAGTTCGATTTCTTACATGAACGTCGCTGGCAGAAGACAATGGGTAGAGCCAAAAAATCAAATATGTTAAAAATGGCGCAATATATGGTTATAATATGCCTAATGCTATACAAATTAAAACTTGGATCGTTTGGATATAACTTGCAAATTCTCCACCATGCAACGTTAACTCTACAACAAAATTAATTATGTAATAGCTCTTAAATTGAGCCCTTTTACAATTTGAACCAATAGCAAAACGAATTGAAGTCAGAACCCTGTAGTTCAGTGATTGTTGTTGGGTCGTATTTGGTTTTGTTAAAAGTCTTGTTATATATAAGGCCCTTGCTTTTCTTTATTGAATTGTTTCATATTTTCATGACGGGACCTTTTATAGCCGACCGTATGGGTCTGTTTCATTGAAGAAAGCCGTACGGTTGTCTTTCATTGCTTAAATCCACTTCATTTGAACTGTGGTGGATAGTTGTCTCATTGGTAATCATACCACATCTCCTTATTTTTGTATGAGAATTAAAGACTGCATGGTCAACATTCTTAGCTATGTTACAGAAATATTAAAGATAAGGAGAAATGTCTGATTATTTCACAAAATTTATTTTAAAATCTTGCTGGCAAAGAAAATCAAATATATTTACAAGAGAAAACAGTAATAGATTTCCCCAGATCATTTGATATGTATAATTTCGAATAGTTTTTGTTGAACGCAACGCATCGTGGGAAGTTTAGTTCGTCGCTCTCTGTCAACATTTCTTTATGAAACTTCCCTTTCGGTAGCAGGCGATGAAGGTTATGCGACTTCATTCCGAGCAGATATATATTATCCTGCACGTCAGTCGTCATGTTAACTGGCCATCGGAAATCCTCGGAATTATACGTAAACAAGACTTTTCCATCTAGGAGTCTGACACATCGGAACATACCGTCTTCACCCTCACAGCAGTATATTGTCCCGTTTATACCAGAAGAGAGGCTGTGTACTATTCCCTTTCCGAATTCCAATTGTTTGATACGACCCCCTTCTTTATTGATAATTACAACCTCGCCCCATCGACCCAATGCAATATTATCTTCTACAAAAGTTATTCCATAACACTTAGGAACTTTTATTGGTGGGTCGACATTCATGGAGTCCGCATCTACATGCTGAATACAACTTCTTTCCGGGATAGAAACCCATGCTTCGTCCGAATCCGGTAGGACGGTTATATCCCATGGTTTACCTGCTAGTGCTAGTTCGGAGAGATACTGTATTTTACTAGAATAAATCATCAACTTGGCACTAAGCTTATTACAGAGAATTAAACGGTCATTTCGTGTAACTCCAATCCCGGTAATCTCAATCTCAGCATTGTTTTCACTCACCATAAATGTTTTATCTAACTTAAATCTCGTAGGCACGTAATTTTGACGGCGCTTGCTAACAGTGTCGGCTGTAAAACCGGTTTCGTTTATATAAAAACCTTCCTCATTTATAGAATCAACAGTTATTGTTCCAAGTGAGTTAATTTCAGATATCAAATTTGATTTTTGAAAAGAGACTTCCGTTTGCGCACGTGATTTCAAAGCTACTTTGAGATCCTCTAGATTTTGCGCTATGTTTTTCGAGTTAGATTTTAGAACAACGAATAAATCGCTATCTGTTCCATTCTTTTCAAGATATTCGTACTGATTGCACATTTCGTTAATATGCTCTGCTTGTTGGTCAATTATATTAACCTCATTCTCAGCTTCCGATATTATCTTTGAAAACACCGAGTCAACTTCCGCCATCAATTCTATTTCAATACTATCAATGCGTTTGAGAACGTTTGATTTGAATTTTCGAATTCGTTTCTTTATTTTAGCCTTGTTGTCATTGAGATCTTCTTTGTTTTGGTGGGTTTTCTCTGTTAGTTGGAATACCGTTTTCTTCATGATGGCAATTGTCTTTACAAAATCATTAAACTCTGCGGATTTTTTCACGCCTTTTGAAGCCACATCGATCGGGTTTACTTTAACACAACTTCTATGTCCGTCTTCTATACATGACTTGCAGCAAAGACAAGTATGTGCGGTACAGTAATATTCCATTTTAGAACCCGGATGTTCTATGCAGAATTTACTCCTCAAAAACGCATGTGCGCCAGTTCCACCAAGATCAGTGATGCGGTGAGTGAGAAGAGGTTTAAACGTATCATGGACCTGGAAGCAATCGGAACACAACGTTTCTTCACAGTCATGGCAGTGTTTTACAGCAACGGATGAGCTACCACTTCTTGAACATGGCTTGCAAAACTTTTCAGACTGTGTCATTTTAATCTGAAATATACATTCAAATACCATTATCGTTTAAACTATAATTAGATATAGGAAGATGTGGTGTGAGTGCCAATGAGACAACTCTCCATACAAATAACAATTTAAAAAGTAAACCATTATAGGTTAAAGTACGGCCTTCAACACGGAGCCTTAGCTCACACCGAACAACAAGCTATAAAGGGCCCCAAAATTACTAGTGTAAAACCATTCAAACGGGAAAACCAACGGTCTAATCTATATTAACAAAACGAGAAACGAGAAACACGTATATATTACATAAACAAACGACAACTACTGTACATCAGATTCCTGACTTAGGACAGGTGCAAAGTCAGGAATCTTATTTGTATAAAAGATTATAAGATTTCATTTTTTTTAATAATAATTGATAAACACCAATCACACGGTCTATTAAAGTCGTGTTTTTTTTTCTATTCAATGAAAACGCAACATCCACAACTACATCTTCTTTCCATAATAACATTACGACAATGCGCGTTGATTGACGTAAACACAACAACTGATACCGATCAATCAATTAAAAAGCCAATCAATCAATCAATCAAAATTAATTAATTAATTATCGATATAAATTAAAACTGATATACGCGAGATGAAACTTAATAATTGTTTTCAGACTGCAAGCGAATGTCAAAACCTACTGATGTACATTTTTGGGTTACAATGTTCGTCGATTTAGAACTTGATTTGGCCTCAAACTGTTTAGATTCGAGCGCCACTGATGAGTCTACTGAAGACGCATGTATGACTGAGGTACAATTTTTTTAAACTGGTATCTTTGAAGACTTTTTATAGCAGGAAAACATATAATTGACATTCTTAACATGTAAATAAGCAGACTCTTCAAATATCTTTAAACGGAGTTGCATAAATCACTGTCCTTAGGTCTTCTTGTGGCTAGTCTTATCATTTGCAGGCATACAATGTCTTCTTATTTTAATGTGCCTTTAGAAAATGACCATGATGACCTACAGTTGTACTCAATCTTAAAATGCATATTTAATTATTTGTAAAAGATTAAAATTATTAATTTTACCTTTTGACGTAATTAAACCAAGTATTTATTATAATTCACATATAGCTTCGTACAATATCCAGATGTGTATAATACTGAATGGCAACCTTAGCAACCTATATAAGAGAACAACGTATTTGTATACCTAAATAAAAATGTTCACACAAATCAGATGTTAGTTAAACAATACCAAAAATAGGTATTTACAATCAGTCGAACAATGCCATACAGCTGTGATACAATCAGTAAAACAATACCACGATGTGATAATGATTCTACATATGACCCATGATATTTTAAAAGATCTAAATTAAACAATGAAACGTAAACAAAACATGTTAATAAAAAAATTATTTAAAATAGTTCAACGATTAACTCAGGGTGTTTAAAAATTTATTCTGCGTTTAAATATACCATTGAAGTTTTGTGATCTGCTTAACTATCGATGTATCAAGTTTGCTCTCTAAGACTGTCGCCTTTACTATATTTATAAAAAGAAGAAGATGTGGTATGATTGCCAATTAGACAACTGTCCATAAGAGACCAAAATGACATAGACATGAACAACTATAGGTCACCGTACGGCCTTCAACAATGAGCAAAGCCCATACCGCATAGTCAGCTATTAAAGGCCCCGATATGACAATGTAAAACAATTCAAACGAGAAAACTAACGGCCTTATTTATATAAAAAAAAAATGTGTTTGTTGTCCGGATGAAGTGTGTATTAAAAATAACAATATTCATTATTTCCATGTACTAGACTTATATAGATTGGTAATCCCGAATTTTGACTTGGGTATACAAATAAAATGAGCACACCTGTTCTGACAATACAACTCAAAACTTGGGCATCTGTTTGTCTGTGAGGGAGTGCAACATCGAGGTGGAATCGGGACAGAAAATACATGCGTCGTTGAGGGCGCTTGAATATTGCGATTCCTGTATTTTAAAGAACCATTTCAACAATTCCTTGAAGGGTATGTAAGTAGCCGGTTGCAAACTAAAAAGTGTTGCTCCTATCTAACCATTCCCCATTTTTCTGAGGAATTATAAATGCCTCGTCCGTAATTCCCGTCGACCTACCCCGTAACAAACTTCAATCGTATGAATTGTTAATTTATTATCTTCCTAAATGTACATGAAGTATTTTCCACTGGACGTTCAACAAGCAATAATCAATCAATCACACATTGCATGCGAAAAGTCGAAACTGTTTGCTTAAAATATATGAATATTTGACTTCTATCGCCTTTTTTACTTTCTTACCAAACCCAAATATACTTTTTTTAATTTTTACAAAAGAAATTTGAATAACAAACTGTTCGAAAACAATTGCCTCTTAAAATATCTTTTGTAATATTTTTTTAATTACTATATTTTTTGAATTACCATGATATTACACCTTTTGGCAAAGCATGAAGAATACAGTTAATTTATATATAAGTCTCATACACGCTGAATATAAAATGCAATTAATACAATTTTATTTGACATAAATTGCTTGATAAAAGCGAGATAACTCAAAAAGTCTCGAGTCGCGAAGATACCGTGTGAAACAGTTCATTACACACAGAAGAAGTTATTCGTCATGAAAAGGTTGTGTTTTACTAACCATAGTACACCGTCTTGAAAACATTCTTTCAGTTTCTCTATTCCTCGTTTATTTTAGCAATTATTCTGCATAGGCGGACCCAGGGAGGGGGTGGGGGTGGGGTTGGGATCTGTTCGCGGACCCCCTTAAGAAAAGTTCTGGATCCGCCACTGTTCTGTATTCTTTATATTATAGCACTCCATCATTTTCTATATATTCTTTATTTTTTTTATTTTCTTACTTTGTTTGCCCGTTAGTTTCTTTATAAAAAAAAAGATGTGGTATGATTGCCAATGAGACAACTGTCCACAAGAGACCAACATGACACAGAAATACAGTATAAGAAATAGATCATTAATCAAGATAATAGAATAAGTAGACAGCTCTCTCACAAGCAAAAAAAAACCTATCTGTAAAAATATAAGGGCATACACTACCGGCACGGGGTTTACTTTGAATTTTTGGGCAAATGTTATCTAGTCTTGACTCAACCTTGTATTATTTTCTATACATTTAATGGAGAAAAAAAAAACGAAATTCTAAAGGAACATCAAATCAATTGGAAATCGTTTTGCTCCCTAGATTTATTATTGTAATACCACCCCCCCCCCTGTCGCATTCTATCAATGTATGGTTGTGAGGTATGCATAATAAATACGAAGCCAAATTTTGCTTAACAGTTTTACCTAGTATGAGAAGGACTGACTGGAGTTTATAAAAAGGAGAACAAAGTAAAAATCAAAATAATGTATACAAAAAATGAGCACTTTAAATATAAATATAAAAAAGAAGATATGGTATGATTGCCGATGAAACAACTCTCTACCATAGACCGAAATGACACAGAAATTAACAACTATAGGTCAACGTACGGCCCTCAACAATGAGCAAAGTTCATACCGTATAGTCAGCTATAAAAGGCCCAGAAATGACAATGTAAAACAATTTAAACGAGAAAACTAATAAAGTATAGGGAAAAAATGGAAATATGTATACAAAATATAATTATTAGAATACATTAAAGAATAATATAATGCAATATCCACAACATAAATGAAAGATGTACAGATAAAAGAATTAATCTTGTTACAGAAAATTGCATTTTTTTCCCTATAAGGTATTTTTTTAAAGAATAATCACTATATTGTATATCCATATAACTCGTACTAAACGGGGGAAAATTAGCAAGGCTTCTATTCTTTTTTTTCATTTGAAAGTTTTACCTGTACCAAGTCATGTTAAGTAATCCACAATTATTGACCCCATATGGATCACATGTAAAGTACATATGAAGATTGTTTATTTTACAAGAAAAAAGGGAGGAGGGGGGCATTTGATTATAATATTGTCGGGTTTTGTCAGTTATTCGAAATAAATAATTCTGGAACCAATATGGGTGAAACTAATTTTTGTGGAAACGCACTATAAAATTAGCAACAAATTGAAGGCAAACATTTCGTCCTCCTGGAATACATTATATAAACTAAAACAATTAGTATTCTGATTAAACCAAAGTTTCTACACACCCCTAAGAAGCAAATGGTAGCTTCTAAACCTTGAACTGCTGTACATTTTGTGGCGTGTAATTACTATTTTTAGCACATGTATGTTATAGCCATAGAAATACACATGATTAGTAGAAACGATAAGCACTGTGCGTTGTATCGCACCATTAACATATCTGATTCAATTAAGCACTTCTTAGGAACGGATTGTCAATTACTAATTAAGATATTCATTTACTATGCAGTACACACAATTAACAGATTGAAAGAAAATGTAATCAAAACTTGAATCAAAATAAGTTTACAAGTGCTGTGTTTAATATAAATTTTAATCAGTATACAATAACAACATTTGTTATTCTCGGATTATATACTCACAGACAATGGAGAAACTTTTCCCGGTTGCGTTCGGAGTAATTGCTCTGTTGTTTCTAGTAGCTGGAGCATTTTCACCGGGATGGATGGTGATGGATTCATCGAGTTTCACCGACATGAGTGATCACGACACTTCAGATGCAGTCACTTTACATATGGGATTTTTTTACCTTCTTATCATTGGAAAGGATTTCTCAATGTCTTTGGGATACGGCTCTATCCCTGATGACGGCGGGATATCTTATATGGATAGGCTAGGTATGTTGGGGTACTTTGTCAGGGAAGTATTTTTCATGGATTTGTTATGTAGTTAAGATACTCCCCTTGGTAAGTTAATTATATTAAGGTACTTATCTGTCGGTGAGGCATATTTCCTTGGTAAGTTATCTGATCTGTAGTAGGGATATCTTTCCTGAGTAAGTTTTACATGACATGGTTACTCTACAACTGCTACAATTTTCTGCTACCTTAAAATTGCTGCTTTTTTTGTTTATCCCAAATCGATTTTACATGTATCCCTATTGGTCAATAAATTTTCACCAAATTAAGTTAGGAGGGGGTGATGTGGTCAGTGAAAAAACTATGTGAATTATATATATTTATTTTTTATCCTACATTGATCTTTTGATGTCGTCCCTTCTTTATTGTGGTTATTCAAACGTATTTGAACTCTTAGCATTCTTTTCAAAACATACATGTATAAAGCATTCAATGGTCAGTGGCGTAGCTGGGTCATTTCTACGTGTACGCCCGAACTTTGGCGAGGAATATGAGGGATGCCAAAAGCTCAATGTTAAAGCACCTGCTGGTAGTGGGTTCGAAAGGGATAGCTATCGAGAATGAGATACCATAATGATTCCTGTCAGTAAAAAATCATTGATAGCAACATACTTTTGAATCTAAATGGTTTATTTGTTTTGGTTAAATTTTGTAATATGTTAACTTATTCATCGTGTTAAACTGGAAGCTAGCCTAATGGTCATTGGTTTTAGAGAAAACGTCCAAACCAATATTACTTTTAAAAAAGTTTAAAGGGTGCCGTGAGTGAGCATACAATCGACAAAAGCACCTTTTAATGAACACGAAACTGAAAAAATATTTCTAAGAGGTGCAATATAAAAAAATTCTGGAACACCTGGGATTTCTTCCCACAAAAAGTGAATCAATTTATCATTATTTCCTTTAAAGGAATTTAAAAAAAATCTAAAACTTTCTTTTGATATTTTTTTCTTGATCTGGAATATTTCACGACAATCTATGAAGGTTTATAAATTGAGCATGTAAAACAATGAATTGCGTAAAGAAGAGTCCGGCTATCTGTCTATCAGAAAAGATCAGAAAAATGAACGAAAACAAATGCTTTCAAAATTTTAGCTTTAGACATTAGTCATAGACAAAGTTTCTTTGGCATTTTCATAAAATTTGATGAAGGTTCGACAAGTAGTTAATGTAGTTGAGAAATAACAAAATGTAAGCCCAAAATGCGACCACTTATTAATTGCAGAAAGAAATACATTTTGTCCTTAAAATGCGGGGAAATTAAAGATATAATTGCATTATTATATTGCTCTGAATACTCTTTTGATCATAAACAGCTGCAGTTTCTGTTCAACTTTCGTAAAATTTCACGGAGAGTCATTCAAAAGACTTTATCCACATTCGGAACCTAAATATTGACGCCGCGTTGTCTCGCTTTTGGGACATAAATCACAGGCTCGACAAAAATACAAACAGCATATCGAATATGAGCAGATAGTGAATTGCTTTAAATATAAGAAAAGTACGTAGAATTCATAGTAGATTCAGACTTCTACAAAAGATTCGAATAAATATAGGAAATGATCTATTTGAGTAAATTTAGTCCCTTTTTATTCAAAATTACAATCCATTGAAAAAAGAAGCACAAGACTGATGTGCTTTTGACCGATTTTTCTTATTCTATGTCGATTATTTGTTTTATTTTCAAAATTCAAGTGTACGCCCGGGCGTTTTGACGTAAACGTAGCTACGCGCATGATGGTTGATTTATTAAGTTTACTCGCACTGAAAATACTTGCAAAAAAATTAAGTTTTGAAGAGACGAAAAGATCTCAATGGCTATTTAAGGAAGTTCGCTACTCAGTTTCAATAAATTGCTTTTCATAAAACTAGTATATATTGATAGGGGATTAATTAAGGAATAAAAAAAATCAAAAAAATATATAGAGGTCAATGTGCTTGTTTTCGAGATATTATACATATGACAAACCAAAATAAGCCATTGCAATTTTGGCGGGAAAATGTTCTCTTTTCATTTTTCATTGCTTTATCATTGACAAGTTAAAGTTCTCAAAAACTATTTAAAATAAATAAGATTTTATAAGACTTTTACAAATGACTTAGAATTACACATGTAAAAGATTTGTTAAAAGAAACATGAGGGTCAATGGGCAAAATCTTAGGCATTCATATGGATAAAACCAGAGGATTCCGAAAATCTGACAAAACAATTCAAAACGTGACATGCAAGCGAACATCCTTAATATATTAATAAATGTACCCTGTCGTGAGACATGACTATAATATGTATGATAAGGATAAGGAGTTGTATCCAATAATTTTGTTTATGGTTTTTATACGACCGCAAAAAATTGAAAATATTTTGGAAGTATATTGGTATGACGTTGGCGGCGTCGTCGTAATTTTTGGTCCTGTTTTCAAATTGGTCTACATTAAGATCCAAAGGGTCCAAAATTAAACTTAGTTTGATTTTAACAAAAAATGAATTCTTTGGGTTCTTTGATATGCTGAATCTAAACATGTACTTAGATTTTTGATTATTGGCCCAGTTTTCAAGTTGGTCCAAATCGGGGTCCAAAATTAAACTTTGTCACTTTTGATTTCAACAAAACTTGAATATATGTGGTTCTTCAATATGCTGAATTTAACCATGTATTTAGATTTTTAATATTTGGGCCCGGTCATCAAATTGGTCCACATTGAGGTCTAAAGGGTCTAAAATTGAACATTATTTGATTTCATCAAAAATTTAATTCTGCGGGTTCTATGTTATGCTGAATCTAACCATGCATTTAGATTTTGGATATTGGACCATAATAGGTAAATGTCCAATTTAAAAATTAAGTTTAAGTTCTTAGACCACATTCATTCTGTGTCAGAAACCTATGTTGTGTCAACTATTTAATCACAATCCAAGTTCAGAGCTGTATCAAGCTTAAATGTTGTGTCCATACTTGCCCCAACTGTTCAGGGTTCGACCTCTGCGGTCGTATAAAACTGCGCCCTAGCGGAGCATCTGGTTATCTTTTATCTTTAAACCAAAAGCTAATTTTCTTACCTCATTCTTTCTGTGTTTATAATTGTATGTATATATATATAAATCTGTTATTTTCCAATGTTATTCCCTTTTACTTTCAGTTTGTACATATGTTCTTTTCTAATCTCTTAATATTTCAGGTTTTTTTCTTTTCCCTAATTATTTCCAATGTATAATATATTCTGTAAACTCCATTCAAACACTCGTTGATCAGAGGAGAAGGATTGAGTTGTATATTTATAATAAATACAGTTGTCACTAGAGAAAAACTAATAGTTGTTTCCTGTCAGTCCAGTGTCAAGTATTGCACGCATTTTACGATTATAATTTTTTTTTTATCAAAACACAACTCTCTTTTCCAAAAATAAACCCAGTTTTTGTTGTTTTAAATTCACTAGATATCTGATATACATGTAGTTTTGCTCTGTTTTCATTATTAAGTGCCAGTCTTTGTAAGAATCAGGCAATTTAGGTAAAAATTAAAACATGATTAGAAAAAACCCACCGAGCTAATCATGCTATTTAATACTAACCATCATCCTGAGTTAAAATTAATTGGTCTTTTGTTTGTGTGTGTCTGGTAATATCAAATAACTTGGTTAGAAAATTGGTTAGATTGATAGCAAATTACAGAGTTATCTCCCCTTTTTTGTTAATTTCTAGTGCATTTCAACCAAATTGTATCTATTATTACCAGAACAGAAAATGGAAATAAATGTTATTTTTGTGCATAACTACATATTATGAACTGAAATCAATGTCAAATAGGGTGGGTTTTTTTTATCATGTTTTCACCACTGCCTAATTCAATTACAAACTAAAATAATACAAACAGTTGATTATGTCTCTTTATTTCTTTTCCCTAAAATAAGTATATACGGACAGCATATATATAATCTACCAATGGCAAGTATTTTACTTCTTCAAAAAAATTGTTTTTTTGTGTGTTATCATCTATCAGTCAGAGATATAACTCTATAGGGTTATTACAGAAAATAACTTGTGTGTGTTTTTACAGATTTTCTTCCTAAAATATTCTAAATCTGTAATAACATATGTTTGTTATTTGTAAAATTATTTCATTTATAGTGGGCTCTAGGGAACTCTTGAGACTCTGCGCAGAAACTAAATGCATAGCCTTGATAACTAATTTCTTAAGTAAATTAATACATTTTTGATTAACTATGATAAATCAATGAGTTGAGGCTATTAAGGGATAAACTTAGCTGTAATAACAAGGCTAAGTTATTAAAGGAATGTAACTTATTATATAAGACACTTGGGAATCACTGAGAAACTTGCGCAGAACCTCATTACATGCTCTGGTCATTATTTCTTACAATAAATTAAAATACATTGTAATAAAGCATGATCTATGTCTGAGCAAATCCTTTGAAGTGATATAGAGAAGCTGTGATAACACCCTTTAGTTATTTCAGGCATATTTTTTCTGTGATAACATATAGGTGTATTATGCAAAATGGCAAACTATGAACTGTTATATCTTTCAATAGTTAAGTATACATATAGACAAACGTAATATCAATAGAACTTTTACAAATTTAAACAACATTAATTAGGAGATAACTGTATTGTATTTTAAGCTCCGACGGCATCAATTGGGGATTTGATGGTCGCAAATTAAGTTTACTGGCGACGCGTTAGCGGAGACAGTAAACGGGTATTTGCGACCATCAAATCCCCAATTGATGCCGTCGGAGCTTAAAATATAATATTGTTATCTCCATTCTAATGAAACTGACAGAAAACAACGTTAAAACATGTATTTAAAATCTGGAATATGCCGTCTGCGCTTGCGCGTACGTCCCATAGCATCAATTGTCAATTGATGCCATGTAAATAAGTGACGTTATCCAATCAAAAGGAACGTTATAAACGTTGTTGCATTAGAATGATGTATATTGTCCCTTTGAAACATGTAACATACGTATGTTATCACAGTTCTTTGATTTTTTAGTCTACAATAACAAATGTATGTTATTTTCCTGTAATAACCCTATAGAGTTATATCCATGACTGTCTATGGTTTCTAGTCTTCATTTTTTTTTAATGTTTTTAAACTTTCGAAAATTCCATCTAGAAACCGATGTAGAAAAGTACATCAAATGGTGCTTAATAGCTTGTAGTTACATTTTCTTTTCCAATACAACTGGCTAATAGGACCTAAATGGTGCTATTAGGATAAATTTATCGGTTATCAAGAGCTTAATTGGCAGCACGTCATCCCAACAATGGCTTCCATTTTCACGATTGTAAAAATTGACTAAGTAGAATCCTGGCTGTAATTGAATGTTATGAAACTAATACACAATGCTTATAACAACAATCATAACAATACTTAGAACAAGTAGGAATTTGGTAAGCTTAACTTTTCACCGTTCTTGAGTGATGTCCCTTTATAGCGTTATATGCAAGCGATGTATAATTTGTGTCCGTGGGCGGATATAGGGGGACATGGGTCCCGCCCCCCTTTTTCTGGGAAAAAATTTGGTTGATTATATAGGGAATCAATGGAGCATGATTGGAGCGGTCCCTCCCTTAGGCAGGCAGTAGGCCCCCACTTATAAAAATTGCTGGATCCGCCACTGGTGTCCTACGGCTATGTACACATTCTTTTCTTTTTTCAGATTGAGATTTATTAGAATAATCACAACCGGAAGCGGAAGTATAGGAATATAATGTTTTTTTTCCTCTTTCAGGCTGGAATTTATTAGAATATCAGATCGAGATCATCATTGGAGTTGTGCTATGTATACTATCGCTGATACTAACGTTAGCGTACAACAGAGACAGAGCGCCATCTATGTTACTGGCGCCAATTATTACAAGCGCGATTGCAGGTATGATCTTTTTTGGTGTTTTCATTGTTTAATATAAAATTGAGAATGGAAATGCGGAATGTGTCAAAGAGACAACAACCCGACCATATATAGAATAAACATTCTTTTTACTTACATCAATGCACTTTTATTTGCAAAAAAGTTGTTTTAAAAAATGTGTCGGAATGAGTTATTTTATTTAAGATAACAAACATGTAGGTATAGAGATTATATATGTTTTCGTGTTTTCGTGTCTGATTTTTATACGACCGCAAATTTTGAAAAAATTTTCGTCTTATATTGCTATCACGTTGGCGTCGGCGTCGTCGTCGTCGTCGTCGTCGTCCGGCGTCCGAATACTTTTAGTTTTCGCACTCTAACTTTAGTAAAAGTGAATAGAAATCTATGAAATTTTAACACAAGGTTTATGACCATAAAAGGAAGGTTGGTATCGATTTTGGGAGTTTTGGTCCCAACATTTTAGGAATAAGGGGCCAGAAAGGGCCCAAATAAGCATTTTCTTGGTTTTCGCACCATAACTTTAGTTTAAGTTAATAGAAATCTATGAAATTTTGACACAAGGTTTATGACCACAAAAGAAAGATTGGGATTGATTTTGGGAGTTTTGGTTTCAATAGTTTAGGAATAAGGGGCCAATAAAGGGCCCAAATAAGCATTTTTCTTGGTTTTTGCACAATAACCTTAGGTTAAGTAAATGGAAATCTATGAAATTTAAACACAATGTTTATGACCACAAAAGGAAGGTTGGTATTGATTTTGGGAGTTTAGGACCCAACAGATTAGGAATTAGGGGCCAAAAAGGGACCCAAATAAGCATTTTTCTTGGTTTTCGCACTATAATGTTAGTATAAGTAAATACAAATCTATGAAATTTAAACACAAGGCTTATGACCATAAAAGGAAGGTTGGTATTGATTTTGGGAGTTTTGGTCCCAACAGTTTAGGAAAAAGGGGCCCAAAGGGTCCAAAATTAAACTTTGTTTGATTTCATCAAAATTGAATAATTGGGGTTCTTTGATATGCCGAATCTAACTGTATATGTAGATTCTCAACTTTTGGTCCCGTTTTCAAATTGGTCTACATTAAGGTCCAAAGGGTCCAAAATTAAACTTAGTTTGATTTTGACAAAAAATGAATCGGTTGGGTTCTTTGATATGTTGAATCTAAAAATGTACTTAGATTCTTGATTATTGAAGTTTTTTTGGTCCAGTTTTCAAATTGGTCTACATTAAGGTCCAAAGGGTCCAAAATTAAACTTTGTTTGATTTCATCAAAAATTGAATCCTTGGGGTTCTTTGATATGCCAAATCTAACTGTGTATGTAGATTCTTCATTTTTGGTCCTGTTTTCAAATTTCAAATTCTACATTAAAGTCCAAAGGGTCCAAAATTAAACTAAGTTTGATTTTAACAAAAATTGAATTCTTGGGCCTCTTTGATATGCTGAATCTAAACATGTACTTAGATTTTTGATTATGGGCCCAGTTTTCAAGTTGGTCCAAATCAGGATCTAAAATTATTATATTAAGTATTGTGCAATAGCAAGTCTTTTCAATTGCACAGTATTGTGCAATGGCAAGAAATATCTAATTGCACAATATTGTGAAATAGCAAATTTTTTTTTAATTAGAGTTATCTTTCTTTGTCCAGAATATTAAGCAAGAAATATCCTATTTGTGCAATAGCAAGAATTTTTTTTAATTGGAGTTATCTTTCTTTGTCCAGAATCAACTTAAATCTTTGTTATATACAATATACAATGTATATACACTTTTTACTACCAACTGATAAATTTAAATAATCTTTACCATTCAGTGATAACAAGCAGTTTTTTTACATCTTAATATTTTATGATGTATTTAAATGAGTAGTTATTGTTGCAAACTCCATTAGAAATTTGAATTGATATCAGTTTTGAAAAAGGGAAACGGGGATGTGAAAAAAAAAGGGGGGGGGGGTTAAATTTTTCTCATTTCAGATTTCATAAATAAAAAGAAAATTTCTTCAAACATTTTTTTGAGAGGATTAATATTCAACAGCATAGTGATTTGCTCAAAGGCAAAAAAAACCTTTTAAGTTCATTAGACCACATTCATTCTGTGTCAGAAACCTATGCTGTGTCAACTATTTAATTTTAGATTTAAAAAGTTTGAAGAAGAAATCTTTAATTGATTTGTAAAATCTTGGCATTTGTTTTGTGTAAAAAAAAACCATGTAATGTCAAAAATTTGATCACAATCCAAATTCAGAGCTGTATCATGCTTGAATGTTTTGTCCATACTTGCCCCAACTGTTCAGGGTTCGACCTCTGCGGTCGTATAAAGCTGCGCCCTGCGGAGCACCTGTTTTTTTTATGTTTTAAATTTTTAAATCCATTACTCTCTTTTTTTTACCTGTTATGTTCGTAGCATGGAAGTTAACATTTAATTTAGGACAGCGTATGTCATAATGGCGTAAACAATGAGCAAAATCCATACCTCATAGTCTGCTATATATAAAGGCTCCAAAATGACAATGATCGTACCTCTGGTTCAACCCCTATGGATTTTACTTACCCTCTATGGATCCGTAGGGGGTCAGTTGCAAACCATATAACTTATTATGTGTAACAATTCAAACGAGAAAACTAACAGCCTGATTTATGTTCAAAATGTGTTAATTCCGTTATCAAATGAATTTTCGTGAATCATTTTGCATGATAAAATGACACTGGTTTATAAATTGTAATCAATGAAAAAAATATTTAAAACAAAAATATATAGGACCCTGACCAACTTTAAAATATTGAAAGTTGACATAGGCATCATATATATTATATATATAAATCGTGGTTTTATTGGGAACGTGTATTGCTGAATAGCACCAATCGTATCATGCGTATTAATATACGTCTGTGTAATTTTATTCAAAACATCGTATATCGTAAACAAGACTGAAACTTTATGACACATTGCTCGACCGCCCCCCCCCCCCCCCTTTTCCCCCCCTTGCTGAAAAAAGGTCTGGATTATGGGGTCTTTCATTTCTGTATTCTTTACTGCTTTAGCCATTTTTCTCTATTCTTGTAAATTTGTCAGAATATCCTTTTTTTAGGAGGAGCAACCGGGGTGGCAGTTTGGCGGTGGCTTACTGGAGTAATTGTTGTGGCAACACAGACGAACATAAACATTGAAATTCCTTATTCCATTATATTAAGTGGACTCGGTGGAATATTTTGTTTCATTTTAATGATTTTATTAATCGTCATGTACAGGCAGCACACTCGATAACGTCAGAACAGGAACCAATGACTTAAGAAAGGGACTTTTTTTCTGATGTCGCAATGGCAGCACATCTTCCAGAACAATTGAATTCACAGCAATTAACACAGCAACAGACGAATATTGGCTTTTAATGAAGGTCATCTAAAGCATACACTTTTGATATGTTATTTTCTCATGCAAGCTGTACCAAATCATCTTTCGTTGTGTTGGCGTACTAATGCGCCGTTTCAAAATCAAATTGATTCTGGGTAATGTTTTCAAAATTGAACACCAAAACGTCGTAAATCGTCAGTTAAAAAACAAATAATATATCTTTATTGCAAAATTACACCCATAAGTGTCAAGCAATATTAACAAACAATTATACATTTAAAATACAATGCAATACAATGAAATACAATACAATATAATAGAACATATATTAAGAGTTCAAATTATAAATTGATGTATAAAACACAATCATGAGCTTGTCTGACATGGTTCTGACCCTCTCAGTTCCAAAGACTGATTAATGAAGACTCCAATATAACAAACAAGTTCAGGGATGATACATTAATTATACTTAAAAATCGTGTTTAGAAAATATACACTTGTATTTCATGTTTAGTTCTTTATAGGTTTAAGATTTTGTTTAATATCTTAACACATGTCTCAGTAATCACATCAAATATAAACATGTCTTCAATTTCAACAAATGCTATTTTTAGAGTTTGAATAAGAATCCAACATTAATGAAAATTGAGCTTAACACGATATTAAACACATTTCAAACTTAACATGTTTAGAACAGATACATGTTTAGACTAAAACGTGTAAAAAAGTGCGACAAAAATGTGTATAGAATAGTGTGAAGGTAGTTTAGTGTAAATGTATAGTGCTCTACTGTAACTATCTATTAAAAGAACTCAATTTTTGTAAATGTTTTATTACTATGTATCATTTTTCTATTATTTATTTTCATCATTTGACATGAATTAAATGTATAGAGAACGAATATCATTTTATTATGGTTTGTCCAGCATATAGACAGTATAGACTTAAATACTTCTCAAAACATTATCATACATGGCCAAATATCAACAAACTGTATTCACTACTACAAGTTCAAACAAAAACTGTTATTTACAATTTGATGTGTTTTTTGCGTGAAAGTTGGAAACTCAGAACTTTCATATTAACTTAGTCATATATATGAATCTAATTGTCTTTTTCATTAACAAAATGTTCATATTGTTAATTATGTTCTCTGCAGTTTTGTATACCTATGTATTAATATAAATTTCATGTTGCTTACACATGATAATGTTGTAATTTAAATGTGCTATAGCATAATTGTGCTTATTGCAATAAACGTATTTATCTTATTTATCTTATCTAAAGTTAAAGATCTTAAGACAGATGTCATGTTGATTAGACAATGTCTGTATTAACTACCATTCCCACTAGTAGGAATAGAGTAATTAGTAAAAATTTACCGGAATACCCCCACTCTAAAAAAGTATATGTAAACTCATACCTCTGATGTCCGTCAGTCCGTCTGTCCGTCGCATCAAAATTTTGGTCGCATCTTTTCAGAGACTGCATCATAAGATTTGCATGGATTTAGGGTTTATAGAAGTCAGCTACATATACCGTGTGGTGCGTTTTCATCACTCAACAACTTCCTGTTTACGGAATACTTGTATCATGATCGCTATAACTTGATAAATATTCTTCACATTTTACTCAGGTACCTAACACTACAGGGAGACAACTATGTAAAATCAGCTTAACATTTTAATTACGTTGTGTTGTAAAGGGATTATTAAGCATCTCAATGATCAAAATTAGTGTATGTCAAACTGATATATAACCAGTGTATTTTTTCCGATAAATTGGCTGGTTCAAATATTTAAAAAAAAATATATTTTTGTCGAAGGGTCAAAGTTAATTTTTTGTCAAAATTTTATGAAAATTTAACGAGCCAAATTAACTTTAGTTTGTTGTTTGTTGGGAACTACACTTAAAAGATTTTCAAAATTCGGTTTTAGGTTTTGAAAGAGTCGCCTGTAAATGTACCTAGTGATACGTTTTCAAATTAATTTCATCATTTAACAACTACCTGTATACCTAATACTTACATCATTGCCTGTCCATCTTTCCCATGAATATTTTCTGTCGCATCTTTCTGTTTGTATTGCTTCATATGTGTTTCTTTATTCTACATAGGCTAGAGGTATATGGGGAAGGTTGGGATCTAACAAAACATGTGTAACCCCGCCACATTCTTGCGCCTGTCCGAGTCAGGAACCTCTGGCCTTTGTAAGTCTTGTATACATTTTTTGAATTTAATTTCATTTAGGGACTTATCATTTTTTATCTGGGAGGGGGGGGGGGGGGGGGTCAAAAGACAGGGGGAATCAAGTTTTTTTTCTGTATTTTGAAAAGGGGGGTTCAATTTTTTTTATAAGTTCAAAGTGGGGTATCAATATTTTCTACACATGGAAATAAGTATTTCAGACACTTCAAGAGACAACATGTCAAGAAGAACATTACGACAGTCAAATCGAAATATATTTTTAGCACCATTCATATACAACTAATTATAAGTAAAACATAACAAGACTTTGGTGATGTAGGAAGCTGTATATGTGTTTCATAATCCAAATAATTCAGTCGTTATACATGTATTTCACTCCCCTTGATAACTAAATAAACAAGTATTACTGCCAAGTTTTGTTTTAATCAGATTAATGTAGTTTGAAAGAAATTAAGTATAAATTAAAACGAAATCTACAGCGATTTGTGCAAAATTGTGTCCAAAAATACAAAGCACGCCGAATCATGAAAGAATATAGTGTAGAGCAATAAATTCTCCAAAAGATGATTAAATATTCATCTAATCTGCATACAGACAGTTGAATATTGATATACCTAATTGTTCAAGCTGAAAGCATGCACTATCCCAAAAAAAAGTTAAGCGACTCAATTGACGTTTCAATAAGGCCTTACGTAAAAATTAAGTTCAAGCAGCGTTCAAGAGAAGGACATATAATAGATTCCTCTTGGTAAATAATATGTTGTTACTGTTTCAAAAGTTATTTTTTTAGAGTTACATAGGATCAAGTATTCTTTAATAGCACAATATAGGAAATTCGAAAAAAAAGTCAGAAAAAGCTGCGCAAAGCACTGGCTTGTACTACCTACTTATATTCATGGAAGATGCCTCATGGGGGAGCCCTATTTCAAGACAATTTTCCCTCAACTATGTTTTGGGACTCAATCTACTGAGAATATTTCATTTTCAATATTTTCGTGAAATAACATGATAAGTGTTTTGCATGTTAAAATTTTGACATTTTTAATAGAGGGTGTCAAATTTTTTTAATGTTTTTACTGGGGGGGGGGGGGGGGGGGGTCAAATAAAATTGGTGAAATATTGTAGGGGGGTCAATAAATTTTGTATGTTCGATTTCAAAATGACCAGCCCCCCTCTCAGGTAAAAAATGATAAGTCCCTTATATGTTTTGGAGTTTAGTGTGACGCTTATTTTTACTGAACTAGTACACAATTTCATTTAGCGCCCAACTGATACGTCTGGGTGCGGGATTTTCTCGCTGCGTTGAAGTCCATTCACGTCAAAACGGTCAGTCAAATGACTTCTTATAGGAGTTATAGACCTTATATGACGAATTTTTTCACTTGCATGTTTGCCAGTTATATTGAAATATATGATAAATAGATAGAAACTTTTAATAGAAAAAATTATCAGCAAGACAAGATCCATTGATGTTCCTAGTTCTTTATTTCCCCCCTTAAATTCCGTCTATATAAAAATTTCATTCCGTTTCCGTTTCCGTACCTTTTTCCGTTTCCGCCGTTTAGCAACACCCAAAAAAGGGAAGGGTCATCGAAGGGCCTACCTAATCGTTTTACCCTTATACACATCAGACATATAAATGACCTTAATTGTCCTAATCAGAATCGAAATAATTGATGCAATCTATACTTTATTGCAGTTTTAACATGAGTAGGCATTATATTTGTGCTATTTTAGCCCTCACTGTCGCTCGGGCAAAAATCATCACGAATATAATGTCTACCCATGTAAAACTACAATAAAGTATATCTTGCATCAATTATTTCTTAATTTATTAGAATTTCCATAACTTGAAGCAGAATTATGCAACTATAAATGGTATTTGTTGTTCTTTTAGCCTGGAATCTATTTGAATTTCCCCAACCGGAAACGGAAGTATATCAATATGAGTTCTTTTTTATGCTTGAAGCCAGGGATTTTGGTTCGTGTTGTTTATTCTTTAGTTTTCTATGTTGTGTCATGTGTACTATTGTTTTTCTGTTTGTCTTTTTTCATTTTTAGCCATGGCGTTGTCAGTTTGTTTTAGATTTATGAGTTTGACTGTCCCTTTGGTATCTTTCGTCCCTCTTTTAGAATATCAGATCGAGGTCATCATTGGAGTTGTCCTATGTATACTGTCGCTGATACTTCTTACGTCATGCTACAAACAATACAGTGCGCCATCTATATTAATGTGGCCAATCATAACAAGTACAGGTGCAGGTATGAGCATTACATTTTTGCTTTCATTTTGAAAAAATGCCCTTAAATTCATCTATTTTTTAAATCAATGCACTTTTTTCCTTGCAATCGGTTATGTGAAAAGTGTCATGGTGGCTTAATTCTTATAAAATATGAAAAATCGTAGGATAAAGTTTCATTTACTTTTTTCTATGTTTGATAAGAGTGTATTTTCTTTTTCATTTAAAAGGCAATTCTGCTGTTGTTTTTTTCTATGGTCGGGTGTTGTCTCTTTGGCACATTCCCCATTTCCATTCTCAATTTTAATCATACACCATTTTGGTTATTTTTAACATCAGATGGTTTGTCTTTAATCAATTATTCGTTCAAATGCTTCTGGATGAGTTACTTTTATAAAATGTGAATACTCTACGGGTAAGGTTACTTTAACCTTAAGGATGTTCATTCTTGTGCTAAAATATTGTCTTGTCGAATATTCAGAATCATCGGGTTTTATCGATAAAATACACTAAATATATTTCCCTGCTAACCCCTACCTTTCATAATTTATTACATATAATTTAAAAAGCCGTAATTGAAAATTCTAGGAAAACTTTATTATTTTGTCATTATTTTTGAAAGAAAAAAAGTACCGATGGTATATGTTTGAGAAGTCTAGAGAGAAATTTTCCCGCCAAATTTTCAATGACTTTTATCTCGAAAACAAGCACATGGACCTTTCATATTTGTCTGTCTTTTTTGTTTCTTTATTTTTATACATAGATTTATAACTGTCTTTTTAAAAGATTATATTTTGAAACGGAAAAGCAAACATCATTTAAAGCTTCTTTTGTGTATCAAGACGAGAGTGCAGTTATTTCTTCATTAAGTGCCTTTCTTATAATAGAGATGCAGCACTTTTACCTGTCCGAAGCTCAAATTAATTGAAGGTCAATGCATATTAACAGAAGGTTACTGTACACATGATGTTCTGCTTATGTAATAGTCGTACAGCCTTGGCCTACGCCGCTAAGTGTTTGGATGGTGAAAAAGGGTGGGAGGTGGTCCTTCGTTTATGAATTCTGTAATTTATAGGCTATTTTCCCTATGCTTTATACTTATAAAATTGAGAATGGAAATGGAGAAGGTGTCAAAGAGACAACAACCCAACCAAAGAGCAGATAGCAGCCGGCGGTTACTAATAGGTCTTAAATTAGTCCATTATAATTATATCTCAGATATCATTTTCCACTGAACCGGTCTAATTTTTATATTTTATGCTCATTATTCTCTATTCTGTAAATTACAAATACCCACCTTCATGCTCCTTGATCCACCCTAATGCATATTATTTGATTGGAAGGATTGTGCCTGATGTTCATATGATGAAATCATAATCTTTCAGTCAGTTTAATTGAAGTCTGGAGCTGGCATGTCAGTTAACTGCTAGTAGTCTGTTGTTATTTATGTATTATTGTCATTTTGTTTATTTTCTTTGGTTACATCTTCTGACATCAGACTCGGACTTCTCTTGAACTGAATTTTAATGTGCGTATTGTTATGCGTTTACTTTTCTACATTGGTTAGAGGTATAGGAGGAGGGTTGAGATCTCACAAACATGTTTAGCCCCGCCGCATATTTGCGCCTGTCCCAAGTCAGGAGCCTCTGGCCTTTGTTAGTCTTGTATTATTTTAATTTTAGTTTCTTGTGTACAATTGTGAAATTAGTATGACGTTCATTATCACTGGACTAGTATATATTTGTTTAGGGGCCAGCTGAAGGACGCCTCCGGGTGCGGGAATTTCTCGCTACATTGAAGACCTGTTGGTGACCCTCTGCTGTTGTTTTTTATTTGGTCGGGTTGTTGTCTCTTTGACACATTCCCCATTTCCATTCTCAATTTTATTTGATAGTATATTTGTTTATTTACAGGAATAGCAACAGGGGTGGCAGTTTGGCGGTGGCTTACTGAAGTAATTAGTGAGGCAAATAAAGTGGACGTAATCATGGAAGTTCCTTATTCCATTATATTAAGTAGAATCGGTGTAGTATTTTGTAGCATATACCTGATTTTATTAATTGTCATGTACAATAAGCATTTGCACAATAGATGAAGTCAGTCCAATAACCCGATGACGTCAGATCAGAAAGGAACTGTATTTTCTGATGACATCATATCCTCAGAAGCAAATTGATTCACAGCAGTATAGACAAATAGGACTGAATTATGGCTACTAAAACGATGGCATGACATCTTAAGCATAAACTTTAGATATGTTGTTTCTTTTGCAAGCTATACAAAATAATCTTTCGCTGGGTTCGCACCGTATTAATGACAGGAAGACAACGGGTACACTATTTTTCCTCGCACCACATTGTCTATAATCATTACTTTACTGCATTCTAAACAAATTTATTATCTGTAGATAAGATCTATACGCCGTACAATTTCAATTAAATTTAACATCAACTTTCTTTACAAACTTGGGGTCATCTGGGGAGGGGGGTATAAGGTAAGTTGTATTCTTGTGTTATAAGTAATCATTTATAGTCGTTTATCTCCATTTTACAAAATTTACAACCACATTGATCAATATCAGCAACATATGACCTGTATGTTGTATTTTGCATGAAACAGTTTCTTACATTGACATCATATTTTTTTTTATCCACAACACGTTTATGTACTTAGTGTGGTAGAACATGATTTGTTAATAAGTTGTAATTGGCATTGAACTAGCATTCAGTAAGATACGTCTTATTTCAGTGCATTTTGTCTTTTGTTTTTATGTTCTCGTATCGATCTTTTGAGCCAATTGCTATTTATTTTCAAAATTTGTTGCACCAATGTACAAGGTGAGGGGATGGTTGAGTTCTCAAAACACGATTAACCACGCCATATTCTATTTGTTTCTTTCCCTAGTGAGGAGTCTATAGGTTGTTGTTGGTTTAGTATGTCTATGATTTGTTCTCGTCAATTGTTTTTTTTATAAATGCCTGAAAGTTTATGTTTTTCGTACAAATTGTTTCACATTTCATTTTGGTACCTTTATTACTGACTTTACGGTATGGGTTCTTACTGTTGAACGCTGTACGGTTACCTATTATTGTTTACATTTAATTCATTTGAACTCTAGTTGTGTTTTTCCTAGGCAATCTTACTACATATAGTTTTGACTTGCAATGACTGCCACTTTATACATGTATGAACTTCAGACTTAGTAGCTTTTCCATCTTGAAACGAAACTGCAGAAGTTAACAAAAGTGATATGGGGCTATGAAGTAGTAGTTTAGTCTGACAGAGCTGGATATATTGAAAAAGTTTTGAAATATATTCACTGTTAGAAGAGACCACAGAAAAATCACTGTCAAAAAGGGAAAACTAATACAGTTTTACGGACAAGGTACCCACAACCCTGTCTTTTTTCATCGAATGTGAACTACCGAATTATACTTACTTCCGTTTTTTTGTACCTACATGAGCAACACGATGGTTGTCACGTGATTAGCAGCATCTGCTTACCATTCCAGTGAACCTTAGGTCACTTGCTTTTAGAATGGGGGAATGTCAAGGTTGCCAAATGATGAGCAGCATCTGCTTACCATTCCAGTGAACCTGAGGTCACCTACTTTTAGAAGGGGGAATGTCAAGGTTGCCAAATGATGAGCAGCATCTGCTTACCATTCCAGTGAACCTACAGTCACCTGCCTTTAGAAGGGGGGGATGTCAAGGTTGTCAAATGATGAGCAGCATCTGCTTACCATTCCAGTGAATCTGAGGTCACCTTCTTTTTTTAGAAGGGGGGAATGTCAATCAGGTTTTTTTTCTGTATTGTGTTTTGTTTACTGATGTTTATCGTTTGATCGTTTTTTCTTTTATTCCATGGCGTTGTAAGTTTGTTCTCGAATCGAATTGTGATTATGAATGTCCCTTTGGTAACTTTTGCGACTCTTTGAAATCAACAAAGACAATTATTAATCTTGAATTTGTTACATATATAAATAAACAAAAATAATATTTAATAAAGGGATAAAACTGAATAATTTCTTTTTTCCGTTTTCTTCTCCATTGTCCACTTCTATACTTATAGGTTTCATAACGAGTGAGAATTAGATATCGCTTGATATCAACTCGAGTTATTTAATTTCAATATAATAATAAACTAGCCTGTGGCGAGTTTGTTATTACTATTTAAATTAAATAAAGAGAGTTGATATCAAACGATATCTAATTCTCCCGAGTTGTGAAACCTATTTCTCTTATGGTAAACATGCTTTTTGTGCTTAATAAAAAAAATCCGCGAAACGTCGACCCAGTCGCTTGAACATAACTGCATTGTGACGTCATATGTCCTGTTCGTCGTCAATCTTCAACATAAGACTTTTTTAAACATTTTGTACGCTTCAGAATGTAATAATATTTGAATAAGAATATATAATAAGGTGAAAAGTGTGCGTATTTTCTATATTATTGAAGAAATCGCTTATCTCCGTTGCAATGGAGGAAATGTACATCATTGTGACCTTTAACTGTCAACAATGACCTAAAGAATAGCCAATGAAAATGCCGCAATATCGTTTCAGGAGGTTTCGTTGGCCAATCAAATTAACGCATTTTTCGTATCACTTTTTCGTATCACACTCCGGACAGTGTGATACGAGAATTATCTATTCATGCGAGAAATAGATAACAGGCCCCAACCATAAGAGAATATATGTTATTATTATCTATAATAGTAAAATTGTCAATTGAAATTGGAATACATGTGTTACAGAGACAACATCTCGACAAAAGAGTAAAACAACCAGCCAAAGGCCACCAATGGTCCTTCAATACAGCGATAAAATTGAGCTCCCGGAGATGGACTTTAGCTGGCCTCTAAACATACATGTGTACAGTTCTAGTTCCGTGAAAATTGACATGTATTACGATATGTGTTTCATGTATACGCTTTCATTATTGGAAATTAAAAAAAAAAAAAAAAAAAAAAGAGAAAAAAAGCAAAGATTTTTTTTTTCCTTAATGTTAATTATTAAGTGCATTTCTGGTATCAATATTTAGTTTTTTGACACCTGGCCTTGAAGGCATAAAACTTTGCTCAGTGCTCGGAGCACAAAAATCATGCTCGAATTATAAAATCCAGTAATTTGATTGGTTGATTTTCGAGTCTGAGTACAAAAATCATGCTCGAAAGTTTTATGACCGTGATATCTATTATAGCTCCCGGTCCATATTACTTTTCTAATGGAATCTCGTGCATTTTCTATTTCTGTAGAACTGTAAAGGAGCATCTATGTGTTTCCACTAGGTTCTGTTGTGCCAATATAGTTTATTTCAAACCTGCATAATATTGAATACAGATTAATAGAAGTGTCAGCTGAAATTAAAATGTTTAATAGTTCAAAGTAAAATATGGACCAGTGTTTGCTTTTAAATTTTCATCCAGCAACTTAAGATATACATTTTTAAATGATTAATATGTTTATTGACAATTTCATTATGCGGTAAATTCTCTTTTAACACAGATTGTTCCCCTTTGCAAATTTTGTTCGTTTTTAAACCGTGGAAAAATGATATTGACATAAAGGCGTTGACACCAATTTTTATTTAAATATTACTTGTAATATCAAAAAGTTTTTGCCTAACAGAAGACTCACATATTTTTTCCAGAAATTTTGAAAAACTTGCAGATTTTACGCATTACACAACGATCAATTTGCGCTATAAAAATGTATGCACGTCCTAGGTTGAATGCTAAATAATTACTGGATCAATTACGATAATAAATACAAATCATACTTCGAGTTAAGATTAAAGTTAATATGGTAAGCGTAGTATTTGCAATTTTTAAAAAAAATTCGAAAAAAGTAAGATGCAGTAATCTATTTGAAGCATAATCAATCTTTAAGTTCAACGAATAGCATCTAATTGAATACATAATTCGTTATAAAAGAAAAATCCAAAATACCAAAAAACAACTATTTGTAAGAATCAGGCAGTTCTGAAAAAAACCGATTCATCATTCATTACTATTATCATGTAAAATAAGTTTTTGATGTTAGTTCTAATTGACAGAAAAAATATTACAAATCTTTCTTAATTCTTAATTCCGTCTTAAACCGGAGTAAGTCATGAAAAAAACGATGATAACGTCACGTTAACATGACAAAATTATGTTTATGAGCTGATAAATAAAACAACGTAGCCAATCATTAAATTAAATTAAACGAGATGAATCATAGAGAATCTATCGGTGAACAAGTACGTTAACAGAACAAAAACAAAATATCTATAAATATTATACATCTACCAAAAAGAGGCCTATGAAACAGTTGAATTTACAAAGTGTAACAACTGTCATCTCCTAATCTGGTACAAACAAAAATTACTAAAGTACATTCTATCTATGCCATATGTTACTCACCAATTATCTCTAAGCATCGGGCTGTACGATCTGTTCACAGTGGTAAAATTGTACTGTTGAATGAATGAAGCCCTCAATGGTTTGGGCCCATGAACGTGAGACAGGTCCACGACACGATTATCCGAAAAGCTTGAACGTTTTGAGGCAATAATTCCGTTTACAAGACTTAGAATTATATAACGATATTCGTGACGAATGACATTTTCGATAAATAAATATATTCTATAGTCTTATAAAAAAGAAGATGTGGTATGATTGACAATGAGACAACTATCCACAAAAGACCAAAATGAAACAGACATTAACAACTATAGGTCAACGTACGGCCTTCAACAATGAGCAAAGCCCATACCATGTTTGCACATCATATAAGGATATTTGCACATCATATTAAGATATTTGCACATCATATAAAGGTGTTTGCACATCGTTTAATGACAAGTGCACATCATATAAAGGTAAAAGCACATCATATTAAGGTGACTGCACATGATATAATGAAAATTGTCATAACAAGACAGTGTAGGCGTTCCATACGACTACATTCATACTACGATCATCATGTTCATTGTAATTGCTATATACAATTTGATAAAAGCTCACCAGTTTTTGTTTGTCTGTATGTAATTTGAACCTCGTCCTTTATCTCCAATGGCTAAATCATTCTTGACACATCTGTGTCATTCCTACTGTCGTTCACTAAGGCATCGTCATTTGATCTTGATTGACCAGCAATAAGTTGTGATTCAGGTCGGATTGATCCTAACAAAGATTTTCGTTGCGTGACTGTGTGGTTTCCATGAATTTCTACGTATTAATAAGACACATAAGGAACGATACAGTATTAACTTGAATCAAGATTGTTTTTATTTATCTATATTCACATCAGTTAAATGGAATTTCAACCGTTTGAAGGGACTGAATTAGATTGAAATTAGTTTCTTCTAGTTGTCTGTCCATAGACCGTTAATTGTATTCCTGCGCTTCATGGGATATAATCATTCAGCACGACAGGGTTGACTCGACTAAACGTGTTTCTTAGTTATAACAAATATGGGTTCCGATACACCCCATTAAGAAAAATCTTCCTGACAGTTTTAGACGAAGTGAATCGTCAAAATCAGGACATCAATGTTCTTGTGGACACAAAAATCAGCAATAAGATAAATAGTTTGCGCGACAAAATTAACAAAATTGACAAACCAGAGTATGAAGTCTCAAGTTAAGAATTTGAAGTCGGACTCCCAGCACAAATGGCGTTCTGAAGGTAACAAAATTTAGTTCAATTATCATACAGAAAACCCTGAAGACTTAACCCAGGCTATTTGGGCTTTTGACAATGACAAAGTTGATTATGCTAGAGACATTGTTGCATCCTGTACTGATAAGCTTTAAACATAGAAATTAGCTCATCAATATCGCGGATACTTCCGATGGAGGTTGGGATACCGCTCGCCAGTACGAGGCAAACGCAATTCCTAGCGATTCAGAAGATGAGTCATAGACGATCAGGGCTGAAACAGGGCCATTAGTAAAAAAGACAAAGAGCAAACCAGTAGCTAAACAGCAGCGAAACAGCAGATTCCTGCAATCGCTAGATGTAGCTTTAAGATCAACAGCCCTTTTGAGGGGCCAGCCGTCTTGGTGTGAAGGTTTCCCGTATGCCCAATACCAGTACGCTGGAAAATCTCAACGGGGACCATGCTTGAACTGTTGGTCTTACAAGCACTGGAGAGTTAACTGCTCCTTCCAAAACAACAAGACAGCAGCTGCATCACTCAAAAGAAACTAACTTTGTAAAATATGAGTATAATTTTGACATAAGTTCTTTAGATAATGTGTATGCTTTAAATTCTACACATGATTATTACGAATATCAGCAAGAAAGTACTCATATTGTTGTTAAAGGTATGGTTAAGAAAAATATCCAATTTTGATTAAATATTGGTGCTTATGACTATATTATTGATACTATAAAAAGTGGTTATAAGATACCATTTTATTCTAGTATTTCGTATACGTATTTATACAATAATAATTTATCGCCTTTGTATAATTTCGATTTTGCACATACAAATATTTACATAGAGGTTTAATAATTCAGTTTTACAAGCGACCTTTTGTCGTTTATCCTCTTACTGTATCAAGTCAATTTAATGTGAAGCAAATAATGATACTTGATTTGAGACCGGTAAATAAACATTTATGGACACCGAGCGTTACATTTGAGCATATGAGAACTGGTCAACAGCATACTAAATAGATTAATAACATGTTTAAGTTTTATGTTCACCCAGCTTATCACTATGTTGACATTTTTCAACCACACACAGAGTACTAGGGTTTTTCATGGACCAATAATGGGTGTCCTATATTTTTCAAATTTGTTGTTCTACCATTTGGTTTGAGTACAGCTTGTTTTCTTTTTACTAAACTGACTAGGCCGCTTGAAAAGAAATGGCAATCTGAGTGTTAACAATTTAACACGTATCTTGATGATGTTTTTGGTATAGAACAAGGTCAAGAAATGTACAATATTGTGTCTGAACAAGAAAAGCTAGATTTAGTTAGAAGTGGCTTTGTACCTAAGGCTGACAAGTCATTGTGGGAACCTACTAAACGTTTGGTTTGGTTAAGAACATTTATTGATACAGAAAATGTTTTTTACAAAATATCAGATAACAGAATGAATAGATGATTCATTCTATTGATGACATTATATCTTGTTCAACTGGGCGTAAAAGCGTGTATGTGAACAATGTTGCATCTGTTGTAGGTCAGATAATATCTACATACTTGGTTATTGGAAATTTAGTTTATTTAATGACTAAACATTTAACATTAAAGCATCTGCGTCTTGGTATTCTTATACATGTTATATCAAACTTTCTAAATCTAGTATCGATCAGATACAATTCTAGAAACAGTATATTAGTGAGGTTAACGTAAAACATTTTAGTGTTGATTTATCTTCTCATAGTATTATATACAGTGACGCTAGGGATACAGGTTTAGGAGGTTTTATTGTAGAAACACCACAAAACCTTGTACATGGTATATGGGTTGAATCAGAAGGTAGAGATAGTTCTACTGTGAAGGAACTTTCAGCGGTAAAGAAAGGAAAAAAAAGTTAAATAGTTAAAAATTATTATAAATTAAGGAATTATCTCCCTCATGCAAAGCTCTGATTCCTCTCACGGATTTGGCTATACTTTTTTGAACTTTTGGATTATAGCTCTACATGTTTTATATAAGCTTTGGATTTTACATATTTTGGCCACGAGCATCACTGAAGAGACATTATTTGTCGAAATGCGCATCTGGTGCAGAAAAGTTGGTACCGTTAATGTTATTACTACTACTGTGTCGATGCCTCTGCTGGTGGACTGTTAGTCCCCGTGGGTATCACTAGCCCAGTAGCCAGTACTCCGGTACTGTCATGAAAATACGGATTTTTTGAGTTATTAAATTTGCTGTTGCAAAAAGTTAAAAATTATTATAAATTAAGGAATGTATCTCCCTCATGCAAAGCTCTGATTCCTTTCACGGATTTGGCTATACTTTTTGGAACTTTTGGATTATAGCTCTACATGTTTTATTAAAACTTTGGATTTTATATATTTTGGCCACGAGCATCACTGAAGAGACATTATTTGTCGAAATGCGCATCTGGTGCAGAAAAATTGGTACCGTTAATGTTATTATAGGTATCCAAAAAAGTTGTGAGCATGTAAGCAAAGGAAGTACAAGAACTAATTTACAAAATTGAGCATTGAACATATTTAGCGCATGTTTGAAGAACAATGTCAACAGTGATTAAAGTTTGGATACCTGGGACCCCCCAAAAAACCGTTAGCTGATTTTTTGAGTCGCATCGTTGATCGTAATGATTGGGGAATAATGACCTTATTGCTACCGATCATAAAATTTAGTAATGTTTTGACTAGTTTGTGATATCGGAAACCCTAGTGTTATAATTTTTTAGTAATACATACATTTATCTCGTTAAAAGCTATAACATTGTTACATACACGAGCGAATCGTACAAGTTGAGATATATAAACACCGTAAGATAGTGACAAGGAAACGTCACCATCTAAAAATGAATAATTAACGATAGGAAATGAAAAAAAAACATCTCTTTTATCATAAGTATTTTAGTATTATGATTTCCGTTAATGATATAGATATCAAGATCGATGAAAGGACAGTGGTCATTGATAGTATTAGCTTTATTTAAAGAAAGTTCAACAGGATTATTTTCTTTAGTATACTTACTGAAGTCGTCATTATTTTTCTACTCGCGAAAGTAGCGAAAATAAATCTCTCACAAATTTTAGTTGGTTTACAGTATCTGAATCTGCATTAAGGCTATAATTGGTGTGTTAAGAACTAATATATATACTAACAAATACAAAATTAGTTTTATGCTTATGATCAGCATTTAAGGTGGTACCTAACACTACAGGGAGACAACTCTGTAAAATCAGCTAAACGTTTTAATTACGTTGTGTTGTTAAGGGGATATTAAGCTTTTCAATGATCAAAATTAGTGTTTGTCAAACTGCTATATAACCAGTGTAATTTTTCTGATTAAACGGTTGGTTCAATTTTTTTGAAATTTTTATATTTTTGTCAAAGGTTCAAAGTAAATACTTTATCAAAATTTTAAGAAAATTAAACGAGCCAAATTAATTTAAGTTAAAGTGTTAGGTACCACCTTAAGACTATTGTATATGGTCTTGTGATATGTACTAACACTTATTGTTTCTGTTGATAGTTTCTTACATGTGAGATTTTGTTCGCTTAATTAGTGTATATACAGAAAGTCGTGTGTTTTTACAGGCCTATGAATATGTTTTTTTTTTACCAACGCTGCATACCAATGTTGATGTTCTTATGGATTTATTTTGCGAATCTAAAGCTGACAGTACCATTAAAACTTATCATGCAGGTTTTGTCCGTTGGAAAAAGTTGGCCGTTCATAACAGTATAAATGGTAGTGATATTTTACAGGCGAAATCTTTGCACCTTGAACGATATTTATCTTCATTAATTTATAACAGTCACATTGCTAGTTCAGTTATTTCAGCATTTTATAGTATACATGTACAATAAGCACATCATATGATTGGTCAAACGTCTCCTACCTAAAATTTAGTTGTGAAAAATGTGTAAGAAGGTGCAAAACGGCGTTCAGCTACACGAATGGAGAAAAGGAACCAGTTACTCTTGAGCTTCTATCTGAAATGTATAGTTCATTATTTAAGGAATATAATGTTATGTCACAGCGTATTATTTGCGCGTGTTTACTTGTTTACACAGGATTTTTGAGAGTGTCCGATCGCGCGAGTTATTAAATATACAGATATGTGATATCATTTTTAGTTAGGTTATATATCTATATTTATTCCGAAAAGTAAAACTGATATTTATCGTGATGGCATTTCTGAAGTTGTAGCCTGTGTGGATTTCGATATGTGGCCAGTAAAGAAATTGAAGTTGTATTTGTTTTGGGCTGATATTTCGCCGGATTCAGAAAAATATTTAACAAAATTCAAGGATCGATGTGTTCTTCGGAAGGACAATAAACCCCTGTCTTACACACTTATGAGATAATTATTTATTGAAGCTTTTCAACCATTTGTGTCAGATATTTAGAAATATGGATTCAACAGTTTACGTTCTGGTGGAGCTACAACTGGCGCTAATAGAGGTATTTCCGATCGATTGTTCAAAAGACATGGTAGCTGGATTTCAGGGAATTGTTTCTGAAAATTTAGGTTTATAATCTGGTTCTGACTTTTTATTTTCAAAGTGAATTAAGTTCTATAATCAAGATACACATTTTATTTCCTGTTCCTTGTAGTTCAGCATATGGAACTGTCTTGTGGATATTCAATTTGAAATTTAAGGTGGTACCTAACACTGCAGGGAGATAACTCTGTAAAATCAGCAAAACGTTTTAATTACGTTATGTTGTTAAGGGAATATCAAGCTTCTCAATGATCAAAATAAGTGTTTGTCAAACTGATGTATTTTTTCTGATAAAACCGTTGGTTCAAATTTGTTGAAATTTTTATATTTTTGTAGAAGGGTCAAAGTAAATACTTTGTCAAAATTTTAAGAAAATTAAACGAGCCAATTTAATCTTAGTCAAAGTGTTGGGTACCAATTTAATTTGATTTTGTTAGTCTTATGTGTTAGGTAATCTATGGACGCTAGTAATTGTAGAAGAAATGAAATTTTTACCTGAATTATTGAAACTAATTTCTTCTAATTGTCTGCCCAAAGACCGTTTTTTGAACTCCCGCGCTTCATTGGATATAACCATTTAGCACGACAGAGCTGGCTCGACTAGACGCGTTTCTCGGTTATTTTTTTTTATCTTGCTAATGTGAATTTATTTATTAGGAAAATATCTGAAATACGCGAGTATTCAGCACATGACACTGTCGTTTTGGAATTCAGAACATGGCACTGTCATGTGGGTATTCAGCATATGACACTGTCGTGTGTGTATTCAGCACATGGCACTGTCGTGTGGTTATTCAGCATATGGCACTGTCGTGTGGGTATTCAGAACGTGGCACTGTCGTGTGGGTATTCAGAACATGACACTATCGTGTGGGTATTCAGCACATGGCACTGTCGTGTGGGAATTCAGCACATGGAACTGTCATGTGGGTATTAACCACATGGCAGTGTCGTGTGGGTATTCAGAACGTGGCACTAACGTGTGGTTATTCAGCATATGGCACTGTCGTGTGGGTATTCAGAACGTGGCACTATCGTGTGGGTATTCAGGACATGGCACCGTCGTGTGGGAATTCAGCACATGGAACTGTCATGTGGGTATTAACCACATATCACTGTCGTGTGGGTATTCACCACATAGCACTGTCGTGTGGGTATTCACCACATAGCACTGTCGTGTGGGTATTCAGAACGTGGCACTGTCGTGTGGGTATTCAGCACATGGCACTGTCGTGTGGGTATTCAGCATATAGCACTGTCGTGTAGGTATTTAATTTGAACTTTAGATATGGTTCGTATAAGTTTTATTTGTGTATAGTTGGGAAGTCTATGGGCGTTAATAATTGTAGAAGTGTGCTCATCTTCATTTTCACTACTTTTTTTTAAGTGGAACACGCAAAATATGCGCAGTGGGAACGTGGTACAACCGTAGCAGATCGCTGAAAAAGCGTAATGATGATGAGATTGAAATGGAAATAAATTTACTGCGAGCTCACCACTATTTGAACTAATTTTAGATCGTGGTGAGGGTGGTGCGATTGTGGTCCAACTTGACAGGAGCTTAAAGAATAAGCATACAGACAAACAAAAGCTGAAGATCTTTTATGTATTGTATATGAAAATAACTACGAGCATTATGAACGTAGTATGAACGCAGTCTGGTTGTATGAGAAACGTGATGAGGACGACAAGTGCGTTCTACAATCGTACTATAGTCTTTATTGAACACCGTGGTATAAACGTGGTATATTCATAGCGGAAGGGTGTTCAGGTTGTGGTAAGAACGTGGTGGTCGTAGTTAGGTCGTAGTACAGTCGCTGTGAGATCGTAGCGCATTCTCCTCGACTAGAATCGCGATTTTACAGCGACCTTTGCAAACTTACCACTATCTTACTGCTCACTCATTTCGCCTTTACTAAGACCTGATTTCGCCACAACCGCTCCAAACGACCTAACATACATCTCGTCATTACTTAGTCCTCATCATTGATTTTAACATTTTATTAGTTCAATTAAATATTACAATAAAGTATTATCTTTAAAATACATGGTATAATATATGCTAAAAATAATAGGTGTAATATAAAGAGCTAGTGTGTAAAAAAAAAATAAAAAACTACATACACCATTTAAGTATTATAGAAAATAAATTCGCCTATAGATAATTACAGTATAAACATTTAAACTTCTACATGCTTTGTAAAATCTACGAATCATATCTATATATATATATACGAGTCTAAATTGAAAACAACGTTCAAACCTATATGATTGCGTTGGATAAAAACTGCAATTTATATACGTGTGCATGTAAAACAAATTTCGTTGTAGAAGGGTCTAAAAACAACACAAACAACATTTTCCAAAAGACCAAAAAAGTGAACAAGTATATTTAAACAAAACGCATTTGACTAACAGGTCGAACAACTGATGTTCTTGAACCCTGCTGACTGCCATTGGCGATTACAAGATGTAACAAAATGGTTCTTAATATGAATTTAATACTAAACAGAAAAAAAAGTATATATATAAATAAGAAGATGTGGTATGAGTGCCAATGAAACAAATCTCCATCTAAGTCACAACATGTAAAGGTCAACAATTATCTATGAATAAATTCATCATAGATACCAGGTTTGATATTTTGCGCCAGATGCACGCTTCGTCTACAAATGACTCATAAGTGACGCTCGAATAAAAACACTATTTTTTGTTTAGTTTATAGACATACAATTGCTATTAAAATGTTGCTATGTTGACTGTTGTTTTCCCTAAAATCATCAAAAAATTGACACGGTAAAACATCTGTATCAACTAACACAGTTAAACGGTAACTCGATCCCTTATACATTTTCTTTTCATTTCCCTGTCATGAATTTTTAATGGTAAAAAAAGTAAAATCACAAAAATACTGAACCTAAAGGAAAATCAATACGAAAAGTCCATAATCACAAAATCAAATAATAAAACGCATAAAAAACGAATGGACAAGAACTGCCATATTCCTGACAGTCTCATCAAATTCCGTTATATTAACATTGATGCGTTAACTAAACAGACACAATAAATTAAATAGTCAAAATATGGGTACATCAGTCATCATCGTATAACAATTTTAAAAGGAACAATTTAACAGAACACAAAAACATCTGTCTACAAACACATTCATTGATTTGTGTGTCTGACGTCAGAAAATGTAATACGTCACATAGATTTGTCGTTCAATGTGCATACAAACAATTTTAAAATTTACATAGGCAATGTTAGCATATAGGGTTAAAAAATCAAAAGTATGTAAGAATAAATTTCGGAAATAGACCGCGATTGACAATAGTCAAAAAGTTATATATAGAATTTATAAAAATCCACAAATAGTTAATTCCACTACGCGATTGAATGATTTTGACGTTGATGGTTCAACGTATTTTGTAATTTATAATAGAAATATATCATAATGACATAAAATAGGACAATATCATACTGACGGGATTTTTTAAAGTGCAGAGTCACGTTATAAGATCTAAAGAAATACAAAGAGTCGCATACACAAAACACGCCACCAAAAAATGAAAGACAATACAAACATATAAACGAGATGTATAAGTACCGAGCCACGTCAAACGGATATCACATAAAAGTATTCAACAATAGTAACAATGTTTAGCAAAATGAGGCGAGGACATTGCTTTTTTGTAAATGGCATGAAAAGATTATGTTGCATGGTCATTATTGTTTTTAGTGAATTATTGACTGCGTTTATTTCTATTTCCATTGTTGTCATGGCATTGTCAACTTGTCTTTGACTTTTGAGTTTATAAATCATTTTGGTACCCATCACCTATCTTTTATCTATCTTTTTCACATAATCTAAAATATTTACTTACTATAAAAAGTATTTTATGCAAGCCTGAGTGAAGGTAGAAGAAGACAAACTATGTATTTGCTCATTTGGTAAACAATATCACGATATTTAAGGTTAGAGTTAGGATACGAGTTAGCGTTAGGGTAAGAGTTAGGGATTGGATAATGCTTAGGGGTAATTTTTTCAATATGTTGTCGATTTGTTTGTTTCCAGTAACTTTTTAGAATCGTATTTTGTAATTAGAAGACGATATGTGTTTATCAAATTAAAATTCAATTTAAATATCAATATGATACAGCTGTGAGTAATCTTATTATTCCGATTCCCCCCCCCCCCCCCCCCATGTATTGATGTTAGTTATATGTGTGCTTTGCGCAGATCTAATGTCTAGTCATTTCATGATTGTTACCATGTGTTGTTGTGTTGTCTTCTTAAATTCACTGTCTTAAAATTATCCCTCCTAAATATGTATGTCCTACTTTTTATATCTGTTGTTCAATTGATGCGACTGTCATACAAGTGAGAGGTTTAGCTAGCTATAAAACCGGTTTCAATCCACCATTTTCTTTTCTACATTTGAATATGCCTGTACCAAGTCAGGAATATGACAGTTCTTGTCCATTCGTTTTTTATGCATTTTGTTATATGATTTTGCCATGTGATTATGGACTTTCCGAATTGATTTTCCTCTGAGTTCAGTATTTTTGTGATTTTACTTTCAATTGGTGTCGATGGTTGCTGTCTGTCATATATATCATGTATAAGCGTTCACATAAGAAATTGTATACACTACAAACTAGTAAAGTTTGAAATAGCCTATATCTGTACTCGACTGTACTGATTTTCGCTCGACCAGTCTGAGTTGGTCTGAAATTAACTTGATAATACTCGACTATGGTCTGAACCATACTTTAGTATGGCGGCCATTATTACTGAACTTGTATGTATATCTGTTAAGGGGACAGCCGAAGAACGGATCCGGTTGCAGGAATTTCTCGCAGCATTGAAGACCTATTGGTGACCTTCTGCTGTTTTCTGTTCTACGATCGAGTTGTTGTCTCTTTGACACATTCCCCATTTCCATTCTCAATTCTATTAATAATCTAAACTTGTACTTAACTATTTGAAACCCGTCTAATCCATGTTAGATCAAGTCTAAACGATGAGTGACCTAGTCTGAACCATACTCGAAAGAAAATCATTTAATTTAACGGAACTCTAACTCTTAAAAATATTTTTTTATATAAGATAATATGATTTAATCTTTTCTATTTGATAAATCTGAGAATCATGTAATGATGTTAATCATCTGATTTTATATACATATATATTATATTGTGGCTGTTGTCGTGTCAGTTAAAAAGAAATATATTTTAACAGTTAAAATGAAAAAAAGAGGTTATTTGGTCAAGTATGGTTCAGACAGGTTGAGTATTATTCACACCTATGGTTGAGTATGGTAAAGACTGAAAAAAATTAGGTCGGGTTAAGACTGTTTCAAACTGGTCGAGTAATTCTTCAGACTATTTTCAATGTCAAAGATTAGGGTCAAGTACAAATCAATACAGTCCAGCACGGTTAAGATTAGGGTCGAGTAATGTCAAATAAAATTCATATCAATTCAGACTGGTCGAGTAAAAATCAATATGGTCGAGTTCGGATATAGGCCATTTCGGACTGTTACTGGTTTGTAGTGATACTAAAATGTTGAGCAAAAGAGATAATTCTATTTTCCTGTTGTTTTCATTTTTTTGTTGGACGGTGATTTTCTTTTACTTTTATGAATTACCGTCATTACCCAGTGAAATAAAACCGATAATTGCACTCCTCTGACGTCATACAACAATACGTGTTGTCAAAACGTCGTCGCTGACGTCGCCGAAAAACAACTTGTGGTTCCGGAGAAAAAGATAATAGACTTCATATTTTCTACTATAACTCCATTTACATGTCATTTGTCAATGTAATGAAAATAATAACTAATCAACGAATTCCAATATCGAATCATATCTAACTCGTGTTTTGTCAAGATTTAAACACGTTTTGTTAATGGTCATGCTTTCCGCATACAGCTGTTGAAGTCCGTACACAACATTTTTAGAGATGTTAGTCTCTGTGAACATTTTCCATTTTAGGTCTCAAAGATTGGCACTCTGTGTTTGTTGGGTTTTACTGAGTGTTTTTTATGCCCCACCTACGATAGTAGAGGGGCATTATGTTTTCTGGTCTGTGTGTCCGTCCGTCCTTCCGTCTGTCCGTCCGTCCGTTCAGGTTAAAGTTTTTGGTCAAGGTAGTTTTTGATGAAGTTGAAGTCCAATCAACTTCAAACTTAGTACACATGTTCCCTATTATATGATCTTTTTTATTTAATTGCCAAATTAGAGTTTTGACCCCAATTTCACGGTCTACTGAAGATAGAAAATGATAATGCGAGTGGGGCATCCGTGTACTATGGACACATTCTTGTTGTTTTGTTTTTTTATTACATATTTATTATGTGTTCCTATGTTCCCAGTACCAACCTGATAAGTCAATCCGTATTGTTTGAAAAGCATATTTTCAACGACAATTTATTTACTGTCAATTTATAGTTTGTTTAAAAAAAATCTATGTAATTGAAATTTGAGATTTGATGATTTTAAAATATATTGAGGGGCCTTTTCGCCGACTGTATGTGCTTTCTATCACTATAAACTGCTCAGAGTCCGAATTTACCAGTTTTTGTGATCGACCAGTAAAATCGAGCACACATTTTACTCGACTAGTACAATTTTTTTTTGGTCAAAATAGAGACAGTGCAATTTATATTTTTAAATAACTTTTTCAAATCAACTTGGATTTATGCAGCTGTCTTAGATTTATATGAAACTTACTTAATCTCCGGTCATTATGTAGTTTAGTGCATCGCTGTCAAATTTAAGAATTAAATTAATCTACGTAAAAAAGGCTAGGATTTGCAATTTCGGACAAAATAGAGATACTACTCTTTTATTTTTTTTTAAGGTGGATGAATATGATCAATACATACAACTAAACGTATGGATTTTTTTCTCATCTTGTCTTTTATATATTTGGTTTTGATGTGATATTAGTTATTCTCATCGGATTTTGTCTAATGCTTAGTCCGTTACTGTGTGTGTAACATTTTAATGTTGTGTCGTTGTTCTCCTCTTATATTTAATGCGTTTTCCTCAGTTTTAGTTTGTTTTGTTACCCCGATTCTGTTTTTGTCCATAGATTTATGAGTTTTGAACAGCGGTATACTACTGTTGCCTTTATTTACCCTTACTTTTTTGTTTGAATTGCAATAATTTTGATGATATTGAGAGGTGTGACGTACTTTTGAGGCAACATTTTTACTGCTGATATACTTATTCTTTAACGTGTTAGTATATTATTGCATTTGTTATTTTAGTGCGCGCATTTGTTGTTTAAAATAGACGATATAACTATCGACTATGCTTCGTCCTTTGTCCTTGTTAAGACAGGTTTTTACGTCATAATTGCATCTGTAGTTTAAAAGGAGAGTTGAGGAATATGCATGCAGCTGCATTTGTTGTCAAAAAGGAGTGTCGAGGATTGTGCTTACACCATAGAATATCTGACATTGTAAATTGAAATTTATAGAGAGTGATATAAAAAATGTGTCATTAAACACCCACAGCACATGAAATGATATTTCAATTGATTCATATTCAATCAATTAACCAATCCTTTAATTTCGAAATCATTATTAAATCTTTAATGTTCAATGTACATTTGTTTGCAATTCATTAAAGTTTGTGCTTGGAAAATATTCAGTTTGGAAACAATTTATCTCCATACGAACATTTATATCATATTGATCATAAGACGAATCTGACAATTTTTTTTGCCATGATTATTTTGCATACAACTAGAGTTGATGGTTCGATAGTATGTTTGTGTGTTATGTTTGCAATAGGTGTTGCACAGCTGAATGTGGTAAAAAGTGACTATTTTACTACAAAAGAAAGAAGAATTATTCCAAGCTATACCACAATCTTTCAGCAAAACTCACGATCACTGTCAGCGTGTGCGTCTTTTTGTTCAAAACATAAAGCATGCTGTGTTGCTAGCTATGATCAGAAAACAACGCAATGCATCGTAGATAAATCTTGCTGTCCAGAAATTGAGCAATCAGTAGATGCACTGATTTTGGGGATGCGATCAGGTAAATTTTCATCCAACATTATTTCAATTTCAAAATTATCATTCGTTGTTAATTGCTGAACGCGTATAAGTGTCTAAAAAATATACTTAAATTATTTAGTAAATCAACGTTGTATTACACAAATCTATTTAAATTTACAAAAATATTATACGAAAATTAACTTTAGATATTGAATTCGATGTCTAACTTCAATGACACAAAAAGTATAATAAAATTAACGGTACCAATTTTCATGTACCAGATGCACATTTCGACAATACATGTCTCTTCAGTGATGCTCGTGGCCAAAATATTTGAAATCCAAAGCTTATATAAAAGATAAAGAGCTATAATCCAAAAGGTCCAAAAGTTATCGAAAATATTAACTGTAAGTGTACCATAATGGTGCTTTTTCAATTTGCATATATGTCTATTGTTTTAAAATTTTCAAATGATCTCAGAGTCTGATTTATTTTAAAGAAAAAAAAAAAGGGGAGGGGAATTGTCCTTTATTTGTTTTCTTGTGTGTGGGTAATTTCTATTTGCAACATGTGTATATATCTGTTCCACCCGGAAACAATAATTATTTATTTATTTTTTTATTAAAGGATGTGCAATAAGTGTGATAGCATCAACATGTTCCCATTTTTATTAGTTCGTTAAAGGATTCCAATTAGTATTACTTCCGTGTGTCACGCTTCTATCGATTTCTGTCCATTTAGCATGTTTAGGTTAAATCGTGACGTTGAAGTGGTCAAATATTTCAGGCTCAATCGAGTTATCCATCGACTCGGAAGGGTTTATGACGCCTACTATTTTGTTGTTGACTGTCCTGTGTTTTCTCTAGTTTTCTAACTTCATACATGACAGGTTTTTACTTTTTTAAACCTGGATCAATGAACTAATTAAATTAATATTTTCGATAACAAATGTTCTTTTGTTTTTTAAATCATGTTTCGAAATTTCATTGCATGAGTTCAGTTTTATTTACAAATTATGGAGCGATATTTATGTAATTGATTTTTATTTTAGAGTTCAGGTCAAAGTTAGTAAGAACTATTACACACACTGACAAGTGTTTGTTTAAAAACGATAAATTTTAAGAGAACAAACAACTCCAATAGCACATGCATAAGAAGATGTTGTATACGTGTCAATGAGAAGACTCTCTATCCAAGTCACAATATGTAACAGTGAACAATATAGGTCAAACCGTAGTCTTCAACGCGGAGCATTGGCTAACTCCGATCAGCAAGCTATAAAGGACCCCAAAATAAACAATGTAAAACCATAAAAACTATTCGAAATTTGTTTTGGACATGTTTCAAAATAAAGCAACATTTAAGAAACAAAGTTATCATTACACAAATTATGGTAATATTTGAATATCACAAACCTTAAATGCGCTTATTTATACCTGGATAAAAAAAGTACGGACAGTTCATTGAAGTTTCAATAAACAGAAATTTGGGTATATTTGGTTGGCGAAATGTGTTCCCTAGATGACTATAATTACTACTTCTCTGTTAGTTTTCTCTTTTTTTGTGGTTAATGCAGAACTGCAAATGTAGTAAAAACGCAATATTTTATAGAACTTATCATCTTTTTCTCCTATTGGCAAATGATTTACATTCACGAAATTATGCTACACAAATCCTTTGTTGAAATTTTTAAATTGGGTAACATTTTCTATTTGTAACGTATCATATTTGGTGTTATAAACTACATACTAGAACACACCCGCGAAATCGCGGGCATATACAGCTTGTGAACTGTTGTAAAATGATTTTTTGTAAAAGATATTATGTATGGAGAGTATCATAAAAGGTTACAAAAGCCCTCTTTCTTTTTCCAAAATCCGATATTTGTTTCCTTTCTGTTAAATTCAATTATTGTTGGGTTTCTGGCCTCAGACCAAAATTATTCTTCTCCTTTGCTACAATGCTTCTTTTGGTAAAAGTCAAATCAAATTAAAAATTTGCACCGTTTCAAACATGAAATAAATGTAACTGCTTATATATAATAGACCATTATTAGTCTAAATAAATATGCTTCTAGGACAGTCCACCAGTGCCTTTTCTTTTGAGAGCCTTATTAACATACCAATGGTAGGATATGAATCATGTATAAATGACTAAGACCGACTTAGGCTAATTTGAGGGGTGGTCCTGATCCCGAAATCCCGGGCTTGAAAATTCATACCCCGAAATCCCGAAATCGAAAAATATATTCCCGGATTCATGCAGAATTTAAAGAAACTAATTTGAGGGGTGGTTGGAGGGGTCCTGATCTCGAAATCCCGAGATGCAAAATTTAAAGAAATTCATATCCCGAAATCCCGAAATCCCGAAATCGAAAAATATATTCCCGGATTCCTTAAGGGTCAATCCCCAAATCCCGAGCTTAAAAACACCAGATCCCGACGCCCCGAAAAAGGTCCTGCCTCCCTCTAATCTCTACCTTACTTTCATTTTTGCCAAATCACTATTTTCCCTTTCAACCATAAATGTTTATGCTCCATTTATAGGCATTGTGTTTTCTAGTCTGTGCATCCGTGTGTTCGTTCGTCCGTTTCGTCGTCCGTTTGGTCGTCCGTCCGTCCGTCTGTCCAGCTTCAGGTTAAAGTTTTTGGTCGAGGTAGCTTTAGATGAAGTTGAGCATGTTTTACTTATTAATATATATGCAAGTGGCATGACCCCTTAAATAGTAAACAGGAAAACAAGAAAACAGTAGACAGAATCAGGGACTTTCTTTACTAACATAGAAAGTCCATGACAGAATACAGCTGAGAGTCTATATATTAAAGTAGTACAATCGTAGTTTATATGTAGATACACGCCGAAAATAATTCTCCTCTCTAAGGAGGTATAATAACTGTGGTTCTTGCGATCTAAACACCATGATATGAAACGCGAAAAATAATTGTCCACTTTAAGGAGGTATAATAGTTGTGATTCTTGCGATCTAAATACCATGATATGGAGAACGCTCTGAATTGATTATTTATTTTTCATGTATGTTATCTATCATACGATTGGTTGTACTTGTGTCACATGTTTTACTTATTTTAATATATATGCAACTGGTATGACCCCTTAGATATTAAACGTTAACATTTCAAAGAAAACACTAGACAGAATACAGAGAGTCTCTATATATTGAAGTAGTATAATCGTAGTTTACATGTAGATAAACGCGAAAAATAATTGTCCTCTATAAGGAGGTATAATAGTTGTGGTTTTTGCGATCTAACCACCATGATGTTGAGATTACTCTGATTGGCTTATTTATTTTTCATTTGTGTTATCTATCATACGATTAGTTGTATTTGTACATGTTTCGAACCGGAAGTCTTATCTATGACTAAAATTCAGTCTGATGACGGAATCACATCCGGATTCCTTTTTTGTCGTTTTTCTCCCAAAATAACTCAACCTGAATAATCATAAGAATGGATGACAAATGCGACTATGCATGTTACCTATAGGACACCAAGGCATGATGATTGACTTATTGTGGAAGGAAGAGAAGCGACACACAAAATGAGGTCTTCTCGTTTAATAGTTTATAGTTATCAAAAGTACCAGGATTATAAATTTTATATATAGATATGTGTCGTTATTTTATTGCTTTCAATGTTCAATGCTTTATCAATATAAGTATGTAAATACATCTATAAATGTTAGAAAATTAAATAGTATGTCATTCATGAGAGCTTGTTGAAGGACCAAGCTTCATATCGTCTAACAAGTTAAGGAATATAATTGTATTTACATCATCGAAACAATTATAACAATTATGAGTGTTTACATCCATATGTGGAATATTTGTGGAATAACTGGTGGGGACTCTTCTTATAAAGTCTATTCGAATATATTTTACGATTGACCTTGTTCGTGTTTATGTACTTCGCTCTCATTGAAGTTTCCTCCAATCTGTACGTGAAAAAAACTCATGAAGGCAACATTTAGCTGAATTGAAATTTTGAATAAATATACTCTTGATTACTTATTTTTTTTTTGTATTAATTTTTTTTTGTATTACTTTATTTGTTGTTACTTGATGATATAGTAAAAAATCCACCAAACCATATGCATATGCATTGATTTTGGTTTGGACCCATATGACTTAAAATTTTTATATCATTGAGAAGCTCCAAATTATCTTCTTTTGATTCAAAACAGCCATTTTTTGGCATTAAAATTAAAATATCTTGTTCTCCTATTAGCAGTAAATCCTCTGAATCTACTGGGCCAAATTTAACCAAACTTGGCCACAATCATCCTTGGGGTATCTAGTTTAAAAAATGTGTCCGATGACCTGGCCATCGAAACAAGATGGCCGCCATGGCTAAAAATAGAACACAGGGGTAAAATGCAGTTTTTGGCTTATAACTCAAAAACCAAACACTAAGAGCAAATCTGACATGGGGTAAAATTGATTATCAGGTCAAGATCTATCTGCCCTGAATTTTTCAGATGAATCGGACAACCCGTTGTTGGGTTGCTGCCCTTGAATTGGTAATTTTAAGGAAATTTTGCAGTTTTTGGTTATTATCTTGAATACTATTATAGATAGAGATAAACTGTAAACAGCAATAATGCTCAGCAAAGTAAGATCTACAAATAAGTCAAACATGACCAAAGTTATCAGAGATTTCCTTAAGGAGTTATTGTCCTTTATTATCAATATTGAACAACTTTTCGTCATTTTTGTAACTTGTACAAAAATCTTCTTTTCTAAAACTATGGGCCAAATTTAACCGAACTTGGCCACAATCATTACTAGGGTATCTATTTTAAAACAGTGTCTAATGACCCTGCCGGCCGACATCAGTAAATCCAGTACCAGGTGAGCGACACAGGCTCTTGAGAGCCTCTAGTTAGAAGAAAATAGCGAAATCCTATATTGGTAGGATACAGATCAAACGACCGTTCTGGTACCAAAATATCTAAAACAATGAAAAACCTAACGCTTGTAAGTCGACACACTGACACATCTCATTAGGCATAACATTTGTGATGATTATCTAAAACGTTTCATGCGTATGTTGTGCCTATTTCAGTCGGTCTTCCCCATGACCATGTAAGTACAATTTGTGCGGAAAGACAATAGCTCTATTCCTATGACAGAACTATAAACCAAACTTCCATTAAATGCAATCAACGATAATTGTTAACTGAACTTTAATTGTCTTTAAATAACATTGTGCGTTTTTTTTTGTATATATAATTAAGTCCACTCTTCAGCTGCAACAGAGTATTTTAACATAAGGAGATGAGGTATGATTGCCAATGAGACATCTATCTATCAAAAATCAAATTAAGTGGATGTAAGCCATAATGGACAACAGTAACAGGCCTTCAACACTGAGAAAAACTCATTCTGTTAAGTCAGCCATAAGGACTCCGATATACAAAGTATTAATCAATCCAATTGAAAAAACTAACGGCCAAATGTATAACGTAACAATATTTTACAAATAAATTACCTACCCTAGCCAAACCGCAAGCTCCTGACTTGGAAAAGGGACATAATGTATGTTTGTATATTGCTTTATTTGAACAAATTTAAAACATTACTTGTAGTACAAAAACACATTACATTGTAGAGCTTTTGTCTAATGTATTTCAGAAAAATAGCTTTTGGCTGCCAGAACAAAAACGAAATAAGTTTCAAATATTTGTCACTCAAACGTATTCTTGATATTCAGGAACACACTGTAGAGAATTGTTTAAATTGACATTAAGTTATATAAATACCTCTTTGTTAACGCTTATTATAATCAAATTTCAGATTCACGTTCATGCCCAAACGGATGGTTTAGAAACGGAACCAAATGCTACTTTTTCAGTGAAGAGCTTAAAACTTGGATGGACGCAAAGGTTGGTAATTTGTAATTTATTTCACATCGTATTTTTCTTTAATTATCGGATGTTGCTTGCACTTTTATGTTATTTAGTAATATTCTATTTAGTAAGATAGACAAACCATTTTATTTTATTCGTATTCGATTTGATATATTTTTTTCAATATTTTTTTCTAATTTTTCAATATCATGTTACAAATGTATGAAAATCAAAAGGGAGCTTATATCAATAGATACAAACAACTCAGCAAAGTTTCATGATAACTGCTGAAAGCATTTTTCACATGTTATTGATTTTCTTTATTAAATTTGCATTTTAAAATAAAAGGACATGGACAGAGGGTTTCCTTTGAAAATCAATCTTGAGACATTTTATTTAATAACTTGATACACAACTCTCAGTCAATATTAAAAACATTAACCTGATATCATTAAGGGCATGCATGCATTGTTTTAGTTTTAGTAAGTTTAATTATGTAGATAAGACAAAATTCAAAACGTACAAGTATACACGAAGTTATATTTCATGATTTAGACAATCAGTTAACGCGAAAAGTAAACGCGTGTTTACTTTCAAGTGCACGTAAACATATTATTGTGAAGTCTGCACAAAACGTCCGTTTACTTTTACTTATTTTTAAACATGTGAAATCTGAAGTAGAAACGCGTTTACTACTAGCCTTAACGGACACACAGTATGTCCGTTTACTCGGTTAGACATGATAAATTACCATTTTGACCGCGTTAACGTAATTATAGTAAACGCAAAAATTGAAGTAAACTAACGAAATATGTGCACGCGGGGTTAACACGCGTTTACTTTATGTAATGCTAGGTCTGCACCCAACTATAGGTATAGGAGTGACATATTTGAAATTGTCCAGGTGGACTTATTTCTGTCTTTTGTGTACAAAATCAAGTCAAACGGTTCTGATGAAAAATTACTGCAAAATAGAATATCGACTGTATGTTGTAATGTCAACCAACAAAACCCACAAATTGTAATGTCCACAATTTTGGTTACTTTGTAACTCTTTGTAAACAAAATACTAAGTAGCCCTTACATATAAGATGAATCGATCAACTGTATTAAACTTACTATTGTTATGATTAATACTCTTTTTAAGAATAGTCATAGTCCTGCCCAAATGTAAAAAAAATACAATATAGACGAAAGAGCTGTTTAAATTTTAAAAGTTATGTTACATGTGTTATACAATATACATTAATTATCAGTAATTAGTATAGTCAGTATACTCGTAAAACAAAATTATTAGGCAAGTTCAAAATTGACGTAGCGAGTGGTCCGCGTAAGGATCTACTATTCGTTTCATTGATAAAAGTCGCACATAATTTTTTTTTGTGTAAATGAAATGTATGTCATTGTTTTTGTAACGTACAGTAGATCCTTTTTTTCCGTATTATAAAAGAGTTTTCCTTTCTTTCATACAGATAAACAGAATAAAGCAGGTACGACCCCGATGTCGTACAATGATAAAGTCAGTTTATAAAAAATGTTATTCTATTCATACTATATATATAGTGTTTTCGATCTGTTCGGTATTAAATTAATATTAAGATTTATTTTGTTACATTGTGTAATCAATTTATTTGTCAATCGTTAATTACAGTCGGCAGGGTTTAAGAACTTCAGTTGTTCAACCTGTTAGTCAAATGCGTTTTGTTAAAATAAACTTTTTCACTTTTTTGGTCTTTTGGAAAATGTTGTTTGTGCTGTATTTAGCCCTTCTACAACAAAATTTGTTTTTACATGCACAGGCATAAAAAATGTGGTTTTTATCCAACGCAATCAGAGGATTGAACGTTGTTTTGAATTAAGACTTGTTTATATATATATATATATATGTTTGACAGGTTGCCTGCGAAGATGATGGAGGAATACTTGTAGAAGTAAATTCAAAATGTGAAAACGACTTTTTAAAGATGTCAGCAAGCGAGCAATGTATGTATATTTAATGTAATAAAATGAAAGCAAGTGAGTCGGGTATTGCATATACAACTTGCTACACATATATGCTTATAAAGCTTTCACAGGTGGACATCTTTAAAGATTGTGATATATCTATCATGTAAAAGTCATCTATAAAGACAAAAAATGTGAGCATAGGTATCATAACCGTTTAAAAAAAAAGCAAATGACGGATAATAATATATTATTTTATTATTAAATTATCAACTTACTTTACAACTGTAAATTTTTGCAAGCATTTATTATTGCAATTTTGTCATTTTATACTAAAATGCGAATTTCCAGATAACAGATTCTAAAAAAAGATTAAAATGGAGTTTGATTTATTTCGATTATAACTCTGTCACATTTTTCGCATTAATAATAACATCGCAATAATTTCTAGATTTACATTATATCAATATTTGAACATTTTCAAACGCTTTGATCAACGGTTTTATACGGTTTTAGCTTACAAGGATATATACATAAAAATGCGAAATACGTATTCTGTCAACGAACTGCGAGTCAAAACGGTTGTCAATAAAAAAAACTGTTCAACAAAGACAAAATGGTGTAGATCTCATAATTAATAACAACAGGTCTCAGTACGACATTCTATTTTGTGCGAAAACCATACCGCATAACAAACTACGAAAATGCATAAAATGTATTACAATATATTAGGGAAAATTATTTTTATTAACATACAAATGAAGTACACCAACAAGCGACAGACACTGATTTACAGGCTCCTGACTTTCAACTAATTTTCTGAATGAATAAATGAAATCTCATTATGGCAGCTCACGCAAAATGAAAACAATATTTTAAACACCAAGTTTAATTCAACATACGCTTTGTAACATGTAAATGTAAGAGTTAAATATATCTTTACAGCCTAAATGTACGCCCCCCCCTTTATGTGTCCCGTAACGTCTTATTCACGACATGTGACCCTTCTTCAGTCGCTTATATGTTTCATTTCCAACGATTTGCGCTACGTGACGTTTAGTGAGATGACGTGACCTTAGCCGATATAACAAAGCATGTGACGGTTCAATATATTTATCGTTGCCCCATCATTGTACAAGTACAGCATGTATAGGAGAGGGAATTATTACTCGTATATGTAGAAGACAAAACCAACTGTATGAAATAGACGGAAAGTACTATGTTGATTCAATTAACAACAGGCACAATCTTCAACTAACAAAACAGGCAAAAAGACATAAATAATAAAGCAATGATTTAAATTTACTACATATTTCATCGTGTGGGTTTTACCATTATAAAGGACAATATTTTAATACTGTTGTAATGCAATCTATAGGGCACTGGTTAGGTGGAACAGACGAACAAGAAGAAAATGTTTGGATATGGTCACCAAGTCAGAACCTTTTCACCTATACTAATTGGGACTGGGAAGAACCAAACAATCTTAATGGAAATGAAAATTGCCTTGCATTGAGTAGTGCCTTCGAGTTTGCATGGTATGATGGCAATTGTAACACGTTATTACCATTTATCTGCGAAAAAGGTAAGTTACTTATTTTTTTATTTAATGTATACATCAACCAATCTCAATCTGAAATGTGAACAACTTTTTACCAATGTTTATAAAATACACGTATCAAAAGAATTGTTGTATGTTTGTATTAAACTTTTCGATATTATTTGAAGCTTTTACATTCATTTTAATTTTTAACTTTTGCAACGTTGTTTTATCCGAAATAAAATTACCAAAATTCAAAGTGTGTTTTCTTTTTCATTAAATCACTGCCTTATATTTAGGTTAATAGAACACACAATCGATATCAGAAGGTATGGTATGAATGTCAATGTAACAACTCTCCATCCCAGTCACAATTTATAAAAGTAAATCAATATAAGTTATAGTACTGTCTTCATCACGGAGCATTCGCTTACACCGAACAGCATGCTCTAAAGGGCCCAAAAAAGTACATGTATTAGTGTCAATCCATACAAACGGTAAAAACAACGGTAGTATCTATATAAAAGACGAGAAACGAGAAAATATTGATAAACCACATCAACTGCTGACAACTACTGAACAACATTTTTTGTTTTTTTGTTTAGCTAGATATTAAGCAGATAAGTTAAGATGACCACAAATAAAACTTTCTGATTCCTTTTATACTTTGTGTTTCATCTATAATTTAATACAACGTGCATTAAAATGTTAAAACAAATAATCGTTTTTTAATTTTCTTTTCACAATTTTTCTGTCTTTGCACATGGTTTTAAATTATGTTTTCGTCTGTTTTATACGACCGTTAGAGTTTTAAATGATATTTCCTTTGACAAACAAAACTTATTTTCTTGCAGTTACCTGGAATAATACTTACGGAATTAACTTTGCAACTATTTTAATGCTATAACAGATATAACTGTTAACAAATCTGACAAATCTAGCAATGGACGAATTGTTATATTTCTTTAGGAATATCATACATATATTTTCTTGATGTATCACTTGTTTACCTATGTAATTTTTCTATGATTTATCATTTAAGGCGAGGTATACGTAATTACACGCCACTCCTGAAAATTTTTGAAAACAAAAATGTGCGTCGTTAGTTACACGAGTTTTCCCGCCTACTCAAAGAACGGGAACTACGGAGTATTTTTATGGAAGCGCATATGGTACACCCCTTTTAACGTTATTTTGTTGCTAATAAGTCGGAATTATTAGTTATGTTGCGTGTTATAAGCTGGAATCTTATCATCATGTAGAGTCAACTTGTCGGAATGATGAAGAAATAATTGCATTACAATTTCGATTGCTAATATAAATGTAATGACATAGTAATAAGAAGTCGACATGATGAATTCAACTTGTTCATTGAGTAAGTCGACAACTTGTTTATTTGAAGATGAGGTAAAACAACGTGACTACTTTGGAAAAACATAGGTCTATTTTTAAATTGATTTCCATATTTCGTTTGTTTAATGTGCTTCGGTTGTGTGAGTTATTTTGTATGAAAAGGGGGAACGACAGTCAAATATCAATAAAAAATACCAATATTTCGTACATTAGGGGATATATACCCCCACCCTTTGGTTAGGCCGTTTATTTTCCTTAGTTTATTAAATCAAAGCATCTACAAAAAAAACAACATTTTTTTTAAACCTTGTATGATCTAAAATATTAACTCCTATAACAATTCATTGTGATTTACAAAACCACAAGTTTTTCTTATTGCAAAAAAATATTGTCCTGTTCCCTAGTATCTATGTAGAATCGCAGTAAATTTTATCGAAGGAAGAGAACGGGGAGGGATCATTTTTACGTGTACGCCCGAACCTTGTTGAGGGGCCTGAAGGCCCAAGCGGATCCAGGCCAAAGAACCTGTTGGTAGTAGATTAGCGGGGGTGAAGCCTCCGGAAGTTTATGCGTTATCGAGAATGACATATTACCATTCCTGTCCAGTCCGGAATGCGGTTCGATAAAATTGCTCCCCTTGTTTATTTCGCTCTCCTGTCAAATCATGTAATTTCGCTACCTCCAATGGTAGACGCTACAACGACGGGTGTCGTCAAGAAAGGTACGATTACTGAATGGGTCCATCAATGCCCATGCTACGTCAATCTTTAAAGACCCAAATGTTGCTAAACACTTATCCGACCTCCATGATAAATATGTTGTTGTCCCTGCAGACAAAGACCCAAATAACATCGTTTTTGTCTGTAAGAGTCACTACATTAATTGCTTGATAAACGAATTAGGTATAGACAATTCACTTGGAAACTCAACATATACCCTCACGACACTTACCAAAGAGGAAATCCTGGATAATCATAGGTCTGTTCTTTGTTCCTTTGGTATTTCAACCAAAGATGAAGAACTGGATCTTCCATCACTGTATTGGATACCTAAACTACATAAGTGTCCTTACAAACAACGGTATATTGCTGGGTCTTCCAAGTGCTCCACGAAACCTCTTTCTAAATTATTAACATCTATTTTATCAGCAATCAAAGACGGGCTTCAAAGTTATTGTGAAACTGCCTATTCTAGAGGTGGCGTGAATCAGATGTGGATACTTAAAAATTCCAAAAATCTTTTAGAGTACATACAATCTAACTCTCTTTCATCTTGTAACAGTATTAAAACATTTGACTTTTCTACTCTTTATACAAGTATTCCACATTCCAAACTAAAAGACAAATTGAAAGAGTTGGTATTACTTTGTTTCATAAAAAAGAATGGCCAACGTAGATACAAATATCTTGTCTTAGGGAGGGATAAATCATACTTTGTAAAGAATCACTCTGATTCAAACAAAAAATTCTCTGAAACCGATATTATCAAGATGCTTGATTTCTTGATTGACAACATATTTGTAACGTTCGGAGGACGTGTTTTTCAACAGACTGTCGGCAGGCATCCCAATGGGAACAAACTGTGCCCCTCTACTTGCCGACTTGTTTCTTTATTATTATGAGGCTGACTTCATGCAGGAACTTCTTAGGAAGAAAGATAAGAAGTTAGCAATATCCTTTAACTCTACTTTCCGCTATATAGATGACGTTCTTTCACTAAACAATTCTAAATTTGGTGACTATGTGGAACGCATCTATCCCATCGAATTGGAGATAAAGGATACTACAGATACAGTTAAGTCGGCTTCATATCTTGACTTACATCTAGAAATTGACAATGAGGGTCGGTTGAAAACAAAACTTTACGACAAAAGAGATGATTTCAGCTTTCCAATTGTGAACTTTCCATTTCTAAGTAGCAACATTCCAGCAGCACCTGCATACGGGGTATATATCTCCCAATTGATACGATATTCCCGTGCTTGCGTTTCCTATCACGATTTTCTTGATAGAGGGTTACTGCTCACTACTAAGCTATTAAACCAAGAGTTCCAAATGGTGAAGTTGAAGTCATCTCTTCGTAAATTTTACGGACGCCATCACGAGTTGGTTGACCGTTATGGAATAACCGTTTCACAAATGATATCGGATATGTTCCTTACGTCGTAACTACAATCCCCTTCCCTTTCATGAATGTGACCTACCGAATTAGACTATTTACCGGATTTGTAATCACATAAGCAACACGACGGGTGCCACATGTGGAGCAGGATCTGCTTACCCTTCCGGAGCACCTGAGATCACCCCTAGTTTTTGGTGGGGTTCGTGTTGTTTATTCTTTAGTTTTCTATGTTGTGTCATGTGTACTATTGTTTTTCTGTTTGTCTTTTTCATTTTTAGCCATGGCGTTGTCAGTTTGTTTTAGATTTATGAGTTTGACTGTCCCTTTGGTATCTTTCGTCCCTCTTTTAACGGAATCAGCTAGAAATTTGACGATCACCATTGGGTATAGGTGAGTTGTTTAATAGTTGTTGCTTTGGGATAAATGCATGATTTGAATTAATTCATAATCAGAAAAAGCTGGAAAGTAAAGAAACGTGTTGCTACGTGAACCCGGAAAGGCCGGGACGAATTAAAAAAAAAAAATCTAGAGACGATCGTTCTGAGTGTGCCACCTACAGATTCAAATGTATACACAGACACAGTATTCCTTATCTATGTAATGTGTTTTCATAATTATGTGATATAGGGCAAAAAAAGGTAGCAGTTTTTTGTGTCTTGTTGTTAAGCATTTCCAGGGGAGATAATGTTATTTTTCACGGTGTGTTTGTTAGGTTTGTTACATTGTAACATTACATAATATTATGCACACTCATAAAGTGGATTAAAATAGCCTCCCACACTCAATTAACTAAATTTCAATTATTTTATTTACCGTAGTGCTATCATATAAGACTTCGGAGGTTCATATCACTTATATTCAACGTTTTTATATCGGATTTTTCTTTTACTTGATGTTTAACGGTTCATAGTAAAAAAGAAATCCGACAAAACCGTTGAATGTAAATGGTATAAACCTCAGAAGTCTTATGTATTGTCCTTTAATATAAGACCTGAGGTTCATATCATTTACATTCAGTTAAAAAAAATCCGATAAACATGTTGAATGTAAAAGAGGGACGAAAGATACCAAAGGGACAGTCAAACTCATAAATCTAAAACAAACTGACAACGCCATGGCTAAAAATAAAAAAGACAAACAGAAAAACAATAGTACACACCACACAACATAGAAAACTAAAGAATAAACAACACGAACCCCACCAAAAACTAGGGGTGATCTCAGGTGCTCCGGAAGGGTAAGCAGATCCTGCTCCACATGTGGCACCCGTCGTGTTGCTTAAGTGATTACAAATCCGGTAAATAGTCTAATTCGGTAGGTCATATTCATGAAAGGGATGGGGATTGTAGTTACGACGTAAGGAACATATCCGATATCATTTGTGAAACGGTTATTCCATAACGGTCAACCAACTCGTGATGGCGTCCGTAAAATTTACGAAGGGATGATTTCAACTTCACCATTTGGAACTCTTGGTTTAATAGCTTCCTTGTGAGCAGCAAACCTCTATCAAGAAAATCATGATAGGAAATGCAAGCAAGTAAATGATATGTAACTCTGAAGCCTTACATTATAGGACTATCGTTTATTAGTTCTTCGTCCTAACTAAATGTTTTTCAGTGTGGTGTATATTACAAAAAAAAGGTGGACTTTTAAAAATACCAAAATACCTTAACAATCCTACAATATCTGTTTACAGAATGAGAGAGATATTTCGTATTCTAAAACTAATTTTTCACACATGTTTGTTAGATGTGTTGAAAATACAGACAAAAGTTTAGTACATATATTCATCCCCTCTTTTTCAATTTATTAGTTAAATATACAGCTCTGAAGAATATGCAATAACCTAACATTGATAATTTAGCTAAACAATAAATTCAGTACATTTTTCAGTGAAGACCAATGAAATCATTTGATATGATTTGAAAACATGGCCAATTTAAGTAGGATCTTGTGGTTTCGTACTCGTAGACATAAATGATAATTCAACATTTTCGATTTATATTTTGAGTTTTCCCGTAATTTATGGATAAAAGGAATTCATTTTGCATTTACAGTCTGAGGTTAAAATGTGTTACATGTCAATTACTTTGTTAAACATTCGTCGAATTTAATGAAACTTTATTGAAGTTTTTTTTATGGTTAATTTCAGAAGCAAACTTTTTTTCTCTCAATTTTCCGTGTAACTGTTATAATGACAGACAGACTTTAATATCTTTACGCAATTTAAATCAAACGATCTGGAATTTTTGTCACGTTTGTTTCGAGCGACATTAATGTGTCCTTTGTAGACGATACGAGCGTCTGGCGCAAGTACAAAATGTCAAAGCTGGTATCTATGATGTGTTAATTTTCGTGATAAATTTATAAACCTCCGTAGTTTGTCATGAAACTTGTGCAGAAATTAATATTCCTGACCAAGACAAAATATCTAATGAAAATATTTGATTTGTTTAAATCCTGTAATGGACTGATAAATTATTTTTCGCTTGGAGAAATCCCAGGCGAGAACCAGGGTTCCATAGAGAACCCTTTACAAATTTTAATATTTCACCTGAACAACTCATTTACGACATTTGCACATGAAAATGTGTTTTTGTTGATTGAGTGTTTTACCCCACGGCCCCCTAAGGCTTTAATCATATTTGAAAGTAAACACAATGAATAGATAAAACATCAAAAAGAAACAATTTTTAATCTAAAGAATGTTGTTATTGATGAGTTTTCATTGACACAGTCTGATATGCGGTTTAAAGAGAACAAAAGAATTCGACCTCTTGTGTTTAGAAGGTAGAAAAGTGAAATGAACTTTGAATACGGTTGTCAAGATGTCACAAAAGTAACTTTCCGTAAAGTCATTAAAATTTTTTGCATTCACGTTGTTTAATTTTCAAATTGTACAATTGTTAACAATGCAACTTGCAAACAATCGTTTTTAAAACGACCACAAGTCAAGTTGTTACGTCATTTAGGGGTCTCCTTATAAACTGCTACTTTTTTTTGCCCGACATAGAAAAATCTGGGAAAAATTACAAAAATTGAGAAATGTATTATCAATTGTTTAAGACCATTCCCAAGGTGGCACACCTAAATTTGACATTTGGACGCAATTTCAAAGTTGGATGTTATATGACGGGGTTTTGTTACTTAATTTACGCCTCGAACACACCCGTCCTTTATATGTAACATCACATGACTTTTAAGTGATTTAAAACTATTTTTTTTTAATAATATTTGCAAGTTTGATATGTTTTTTTCTTAAACAATTACAATTACACCGACAGTCATATTTTCTGTATTATTTAAAAAAAAATTGTTACACATTTTGTTACACCTCAGTTATACAGTAACCCAGATTGGTTGATCATTGTGAAGTTGAGTTTTTGGCGTAGCATAGATTTATATCGTTGTATTCCTTTTGTTTGTGTTAACCAATTGTCGTTCGGAATTATTTTTTATACATCATTTATTGATCTTGCAATTTCTTGTAATTAAGTTTGCGTCTTATTTCTTTGGTGTCATATTTTGGCTATGTTTGTGTTCGATCATACAGTATAAGTCGGTAGTTGCCCGCGAATGGATTTTTTTGTAATTTCTTTTGACTCTTTGCGTCTTATTTTTTGATTGCAGTTGGTTTTTGTTTTGTGTCATGGGGAGATATGGTGTGATTTTCTTTTTCTTTTGATGTGTTTGCATCTTAAATTGGGATTGCACTGAGTTATTTTATGCTTTTGTGCTATATTTTCGATACATTTTTAGTCTATCTTATAGCATCTTACAATTGTCCGACGACATATGATACTTTTTTTGGTTCGCCAATATTTTTCATACGATTCATACGATTTGAATATACTATTTATATCTTTTTCTTTTCTTATTTATAGTTTACCTACAGTCGAAAATTTGCAAGACATAAAGGATCATAAAGAGTCTTTACTTATCTAACAGTTTTACATTAGACTCAATTTTATTATAGTTTATCACATAAAGACTCGATTGTATTATAGTACTTTACTTGAATAACCGTTATTTGTATGTTAGTTCTTCACAACTCACCAACAAATTCAAGAATATCAAAGTTCCCTTATATTGATTTTTTACTGTATACGGTGGCTCACTCTATTTTTCTCATACATACTCACTTGTACAAGTCAAGTACTATAGTATTACACCGGTGTCTTCATATTTCATGTACTACACATGCGTATAGTGTGAAACATGCAACAATACTCTACCAAAGCAAGCGAGGAAACAATTCATCAACAAGGAAGTAAGTTAATCATTTAGCTTCAAAGGGGGTATGGTTTTCTTGTCTGAGCGCTAACATTTATTGTCCGCCTCCATCAATCAAATATTTTGTTCTTTCAAAACTTAACACTGTAAGGTTTTAGAATCTTGATCAGAATTTATATTTTTTTTTATTTCAAATTTTGCCTGACAACAATATTTTTTTCGAACGAATTTTGAGTCAGACGATATTTTTTTTGAACGAATCTTACACCTCACTCTTTTTCACAATTTGAAGTTAAATTTTCGTTCCCGTATGTAAATAACCAGCACAGACTTGCATAATCTTTTTTTTTTATACATTTGATGACTTCCCTCGCACTGTTCAAACCAATCATGATTCAGTGGCGGATCCAGAATTTCACATTAGGGGGAGAGGGCGCTAACTGAGCTAAGGGTAGCTCGCTCCAGTGATTCCCTATGTTTAATCAAACATAGTTTTCCGACGAAAGCCGCCCCACCCCCGGCTTGGGTTAAAATTGTACTTAGGGAAGACATCAAAAGTTCAATGGAGGATAAAAAAAACTTAATTCACATAGTTTTTTCACTGCCCTCCCCCCCTTCCTCTTAACCTTAACTTAATTTGGGAAAAATCGATTGACCCATACAGATATATGTAAAAATCAATGTCGGATAACCACATCTTGCAGCAGTTTAACCCCCCCCCCCACCAAACTATTTGAATTAAGTTTTTTTTTTATCTTACATTGATATTTAGTTAGTCCTTTGTTGTTTTAATGATAAAACGGAACTATTATGATGTTATGGAAAATATCGAGCTTGATATTGACAAATCAAAAACTCAAGTCACATGGTAATGTTTGGGATGCTTAAACCTTTGACATATTTTGTAAGTTGAAAAATTAATATACTAAAGACCTTTTTTGGGGTGTTAACATTTACGGTTGACTGGTATATTTTATGTAGAATGTACAACCTGTTTTATTTAAAAAAAAAAAAAAAAAAAAGATGATTCTAAAGGATAACGAAAATTAAGCATATGCTCTTTTAACTGTTCTTTTAACTGTTCTTTAACAGGGCTCCAATTTGAAAAAATAAAGAGTTCTGATGATCAGGTTCTTTGAAGAAGGAGAAAGGGGTAACCAATGGCACTGCTATATCACCTCAGAAATTATATAAATCATTACCATCAGTATTACAAGACTATGAAGGATGCATTCACATCTCTTCTGTTATGGATACATTTGACAAATTCTGTATATAAAAAAAAAACAAGTTCCTTTTGTGGCATAACTTTATTCAATAGATTATTTCTTCTACATATCTTTATATATTGCTTTATTTAGTTCAATCTTAGATAAGCATCTGGTACTTAAAAACCTCTCCTCTCTGTTCGATGCTACTGGTAGACATGTGTACTTCAGCATAATTCCTGACTGTCAGATGTATAGCAGAACTTTCACATAACTTCTTGATAAAACTGCTGTCTATCTCCCTTTTCGACACTGCAAACAAAAAATCGAATAGGCAATTAAAGAGAGGGTTGCAACCACATGTTCCCCGTACAAACGGATCAGAACCAAGAGCTCTTTCCCGGATCTGCCACTGCATTTATACATCAGAAGCATCACAAAATATAAACATGTTATTAAATATACTAGAATATGAAATAAAGTAAAATATAAATCGAAAATGTTGAATTATCATTTATGTCTACGAGTACGAAACCACAAGATCCTAATTAAATTGGCCATGTTTTCAAATCATATCAAATGATTTCATTGGTCTTCACTGAAAAATGTACTGAATTTATTGTTTAGCTAAATTATCAATGTTAGGTTATTGCATATTCTTCAGAGCTGTATATTTAACTAATAAATTGAAAAAGAGGGGATGAATATATGTCCTAAAAAGTAAAATCACAAAAATACTGAACTCAGAGGAAAATCAATTCGGAAAGTCCATAATCACATGGCAAAATCAAATAACAAAACGCATCAAAAACGAATGGACAAGAACTGTCATATTCCTGACTTGGTACAGGCATTTTCAAATGTTGAAAATGGTGAATTGAACCTGGTTTTATAGCTAGCTAAACCTCTCACTTGTATGACAGTCGCATCAAATTCCATTATATTTTTATATATAAACTTTTGTCTGTATTTTCAACACATCTAACAAACATGTGTGAAAAATTAGTTTTAGAATACGAAATATCTCTCTCATTCTGTAAACAGATATTGTAGGATTGTTAAGGTATTTTGGTATTTTTAAAAGTCCACCTTTTTTTTTGTAATATACACCACACTGAAAAACATTTAGTTAGGACGAAGAACTAATAAACGATAGTCCTATAATGTAAGGCTTCAGAGTTACATATCATTTACATTCAACATGTTTATCGGATTTTTTTTAACTGAATGTAAATGATATGAACCTCAGGTCTTATATTAAAGGACAATACATAAGACTTCTGAGGTTTATACCATTTACATTCAACGGTTTTGTCGGATTTTTTTTTTACTATGAACCGTTAAACATCAAGTAAAAGAAAAATCCGATATAAAAACGTTGAATATAAGTGATATGAACCTCCGAAGTCTTATATGATAGCACTACGGTAAATAAAATAATTGAAATTTAGTTAATTGAGTGTGGGAGGCTATTTTAATCCACTTTATGAGTGTGCATAATATTATGTAATGTTACAATGTAACAAACCTAACAAACACACCGTGAAAAATAACATTATCTCCCCTGGAAATGCTTAACAACAAGACACAAAAAACTGCTACCTTTTTTTGCCCTATATCACATAATTATGAAAACACATTACATAGATAAGGAATACTGTGTCTGTGTATACATTTGAATCTGTAGGTGGCACACTCAGAACGATCGTCTCTAGATTTTTTTTTTAATTCGTTCCGGCCTTTCCGGGTTCACGTAGCAACACGTTTCTTTACTTTCCAGCTTTTTCTGATTATGAATTAATTCAAAACATGCATTTATCCCAAAGCAACAACTATTAAACAACTCACCTATACCCAATGGTGATCGTCAAATTCCTAGCTGATTCCATTAATCGTACCTTTCTTGACGACACCCGTCGTTGTAGCGTCTACCATTGGAGGTAGCGAAATTACATGATTTGACAGGAGAGCGAAATAAACAAGGGGAGCAATTTTATCGAACCGCATTCCGGACTGGACAGGAATGGTAATATGTCATTCTCGATAACGCATAAACTTCCGGAGGCTTCACCCCCGCTAATCTACTACCAACAGGTTCTTTGGCCTGGATCCGCTTGGGCCTTCAGGCCCCTCAATAAGGTTCGGGCGTACACGTAAAAATGACCTAGCTACGCCACTAGTGAGTATGTATGAGAAAAATAGAGTGAGCCACCGTATACAGTAAAAAATCAATATAAGGGAACTTTGATATTCTTGAATTTGTTTGTGAGTTGTGAAGAACTAACATACAAATAACGGTTATTCAAGTAAAGTACTATAATACAATCGAGTCTTTATGTGATAAACTATAATAAAATTGAGTCTAATGTAAAACTGTTAGATAAGTAAAGACTCTTTATGATCCTTTATGTCTTGCAAATTTTCGACTGTAGGTAAACTATAAATAAGAAAAGAATAAGATATAAATAGTATATTCAAATCGTATGAATCGTATGAAAAATATTGACGAACCAAAAAAAGTATCATATGTCGTCGGACATTTGTAAGATGCTCTAAGACACCCTAAAAATGTATCGAAAATAAAGCACAAAAGAAATCATAAAATAACTCAGTGCAATCCCAATTTAAGATGCAAACACATCAAAAGAAAAAGAAAATCACACCATATCTCCACATGACACAAAACAAAAACCAACTGCAATAAAAAAATAAGACGCAAAGAGTCAAAAGAAATAAAAAAAAAATCCATTCGCGGGCAACTACCGACTTATACTGTATGATCGAACACAAACATAGCCAAAATATGACACCAAAGAAATAAGACGCAAACTTAATTACAAGAAATTGCAAGATCAATAAATGATGTATAAAAAATAATTCCGAACGACAATTGGTTAACGCAAACAAAAGGAATACAACGATATAAATCTATGCTACGCCAAAAACTCAACTTCACAATGATCAACCAATCTGGGTTACTGTATAACTGAGGTGTAACAAAATGTGTAACAATTTTTTTTTTAAATAATACAGAAAATATGACTGTCGGTGTAATTGTAATTGTTTAAGAAAAAAACATGTGATACATGCAAATATTATTAAAAAAAAATAGTTTTAAATCACTTAAAAGTCATGTGATGTTACATATAAAGGACGGCTGTGTTCGAGGCGTAAATTAAGTAACAAAACCCCGTCATATAACATCCAACTTTGAAATTGCGTCCAAATGTCAAATTTAGGTGTGCCACCTTGGGAATGGTCTTAAACGATTGACAATTCATTTCTCAATTTTTGTAATTTTTCCCAGATTTTTCTATGTCGGGCAAAAAAAAGTAGCAGTTTATAAGGAGACCCCTAAATGACGTAACAACTTGACTTGTGGTCGTTTTAAAAACGATTGTTTGCAAGTTGCATTGTTAACAATTGTACAATTTGAAAATTAAACAACGTGAATGCAAATATTTATAATGACTTTACGGAAAGTTACTTTTGTGGCATCTTGACAACTGTATTTAAAGTTCATTTCACTTTTCTACCTTCTAAACACAAGAGGTCGAATTCTTTTGTTCTCTTTAAACCGCATATCGGACTTTGTCAATGAAAACTCATCAATAACAACATTCTTTAGATTAAAAATTGTTTCTTTTTGATGTTTTATCTATTCATTGTGTTTACTTTCAAATATGATTAAAGCCTTAGGGGGCCGTGGGGTAAAGCACTCAATCAAAGAAAACACATTTTCATGTGCAAATGTCGTAAATGAGTTGTTCAGGTGAAATATTAAAATTTGTAAAGGGTTCTCTATGGAACCCTGGTTCTCGCCTGGGATTTCTCCAAGCGAAAAATAATTTATCAGTCCATTTCAGGATTTAAACAAATCAAATATTTTCATTAGATATTTTGTCTTGGTCAGGAATAATAATTTCTGCACAAGTTTCATGACAAACTACGGAGGTTTATAAATTCATCATGAAAATTAACACATCATAGATACCAGCTTTGAAATTTTGTACTTGCACCAGACGCTCGTATCGTCTACAAAGGACACATTAATGTCGCTCGAAACAAACGTGACAAAAATTCCAGATCGTTTAATTTAAATTGCGTAAAGATATTAAAGTCTGTCTGTCATTATAACAGTTACACGGAAAATTGAACGAAAAAAGGTTTGCTTCTGAAATTAACCATAAAAAAAAAATTCAATAAAGTTTCATTAAATTCGACGAATGTTTAACAAAGTAATTGACATGTAACACATTTTAACCTCAGACTGCAAAATGAATTCCTTTTATCCATAAATTACGGGAAAACTCATCATATATAATTTCGTCATTATACTATGGATACTCTATTGACCATCAACAGTTTTTGTCCAGCTACCGTAAAATTTTACGAAGGTTTGACAATTAAAGTTATTAATATCTTAAAACTTTAACAACATACTGAACCTAAATGTACATAGTTATAATATTGGCACCGCTGGTGAAATTTAGGATCGAAATGTCTCGCTTTTGTGATTTAAATGTCAATGGCTCGACAAAAAATGAAAACCGCATATCGAATCTTAGCACATAATGAATTGCTTTAAAAAAAGAAAAGGAAAGTGAGTATAGAATTCACGGTATATTAAGACTTTGACAGAAAATGAACAAAAATATCATATGATAAAAATGTTTGTCTCTTTTATTCGCAATTACAAGCCATTGAAGAAAGACATAGAAGGTTGATGTACTATTATTTAATTTTTTTAATTTTATTGAGATGATTTTTTTTTTTGCAAATTCAAGTGTACGCCCGGACGTTTTGACGTAAACGTAGCTACGCGCATGATGTTATTAAATATACTAGAATATGAAATAAAGAAAAATATAAATCGAAAATGTTGAATTATCATTTATGTCTACGAGTACGAAACCACAAGATCCTACTTAAATTGGCCATGTTTTCAAATCATATCAAATGTTTTCATTGGTCTTCACTTGTTAGAAAAATGTACTGAATTTATTGTTTAGCTAAATTATCAATGTTAGGTTATTGCATATTCTTCAGAGCTGTATATTTAACTAATGAATTGAAAAAGAGGGGATTAATATATGTACTAAACTTTTGTCTGTATTTTCAACATCTAACAAACATGTTTGAAAAATTAGTTTTAGAATACGAAATATCTCTCTCATTCTGTAAACAGATATTGTAGGATTGTTAAGGTATTTTGGTATTTTTAAAAGTCCACCTTTTTTTTGTAATATACACCACACTGAAAAACATTTAGTTAGGACGAAGAACTAATAAACGATAGTCCTATAATGTAAGGCTTCAGAGTTACATATCATTTACATTCAACATGTTTATCGGATTTTTTTTAACTGAATGTAATTGATATGAACCTCCGGTCTTATATTAAAGGACACTACATAAGACTTCTGAGGTTCATACCATTTACATTCAACGGTTTTGTCGGATTTTTTTTTTACTATGAACCGTTCAACATCAATAGTAAAAAAAAATCCGATATAAAAACGTTGAATATAAGTAATATGAACCTCCGAAGTCTTATATGATAGCACTACGGTAAATAAAATAATTGAAATTTAGTTAATTGAGTGTTGGAGGCTATTTTAATCTACTTTATGAGTGTGTATAATATTATGTAATGTTACAATGTAACAAACAAACACACCGTGAAAAATAACATTATCTCCCCTGGAAATGCTTCACAACAAGACACAAAAAACTGCTACCTTTTTTTGCCCTATATCACATAATTATGAAAACACATTACATAGATAAGGAATACTGTGTCTGTGTATACATTTGAATGTGTAGGTTGCACACTCAGAACGATCGTCTCTAGATATTTTTTTTAAATTCGTCCCGGTCTTTCCGGGTTCACGTAGCAACACGTTTCTTTTCTTTCCAGCTTTTCCTGATTATGAATTAATTCAAAACATGCATTTATCCCAAAGCAACAACTATTAAACAACTCACCTATACCAATGGTGATCGTCTAATTCCTAGCTGATTCCATTAATTGTACCTTTCTTGACGACACCCGTCGTTGTAGCGTCTACCATTGGAGGTAGCGAAATTACATGATTTGACAGGAGAGCGAAATAAACAAGGGGAGCAATTTTATCGAACCGCATTCCGGACTGGACAGGAATGGTAATATGTCATTCTCGATAAAGCATAAACTTCCGGAGGCTTCACCCCGCTAATCTACTACCAACAGGTTCTTTGGCCTGGATCCGCTTGGGCCTTCAGGCCCCTCAACAAGGTTCGGGCGTACACGTTAAAACTTAGCTACGCCACTGATAACGCATTAACTTCCGGAGGCTTCACCCCCGCTAATCTACTACCAGCAGGTTCTTTGGCCTGGATCCGCTTAGGCCTTCAGGCCCCTCAACAAGGTTCGGGCGTACACGTAAAAATGACCTAGCTACGCCACTGGGGTTCCTGGGAATCTTTCACGAATTTAGTATAGTACTGATTCCATTTGAGAACTAAGGAAAATAAACGGCCTGACCAAATGGTGGGGGTATATATCCCCTAATATACGAAATATTGTTATTTTTTATTGATATTTGACTGCCGTTCCCCCTTTTCATACAAAATAACTCACACAACCGAAGCACATTAAACAAACGAAATATGGAAATCAATTTATAAATAGACCTATGTTTTCCCCAAATAGTCACGTGCTTTTACATCATCTTCAAATAAACAAGTTGTCTACTTAATCAATTAACAAGTTGAATTCATCAACGTCGACTTCTTATTACTATGTCATTACATTTATATTAGTAAGTCGACATTGTAATAAAAATCATTTCTTCATCATTCCGACAAGTTGACTCCACATGTTGATTAGATTCCAGCTTATAACACACAACATAACTAATAATTCTGACTTATTAGCAACAAAATAACTTTACAAGGGGTGTACCATATGCGCTTCCATATATTTCTATGAGTTATCACTTAAGTTGCTCTTTACAGTTGCCGTAAAAGAAAAGTTGTTATCAATCCTCGTCATCGTCTATAATTTTATGTCGTTATCACATATCGATAATTAGAAAAAAAAATGTCGGTATCTAATTTTAAATGATACCTATATTTGATTAATAAGAAATGATTTTACTTGTGTGCTCCTCTATCCTTAATAACTATAAGTTATGACTATTTCTTTTATCAAATTTGGTCACCATTATTACTGCCTGTTTATTAAAAACAAACAAAAATATTATTATTTTGTTTTAAAACTCAAATCAAATATTCTTGATTTTTTCCATTTCGGTTTACTTGAAAGTTTTGCTTTCACTTCAATTACAAATGAATATTAGCAAGCAATTCAATGCAATCTTGATAACAAGAATTTTATGAATAATAACACTTCATTAATCTACTTATTTCATTTCAAATTTATTGTTTTCAACATAAAGATACTTTATTCTCCATTATTAACAGACATTCACGTCAGGCGTACTAAGATTATGTCTCGCTGACGGAGGTCGGGTGACATATTGTTATTGTTCCATTCTTTTTTTCCATTTTTTTTTTTTATTATGTCACCCTGACGGAGGTCGGGTGACATATTGTTATTGTACGATTCTTTTTTCTTATTCTTATTCCGCACTTTTTGTCCAGCTTAGTTCTCAGAACTGAATGGACCAATGTTGATGGAACTATAACATAATGTTAATCACCATGTGTAGTTTTGCACCTGACTTTGGAATAAAAAAATGGCTGCCATTGCCATGGAAACAGCAAAAATGTGAAAAATAGAAATGTGTGCCAATTTATATGAAACTTCTATGATATTAAGAGACCCATGCACACTTCAACATGGTACATTTTTTTTCCAACTGGGGGTCTCTTAATAATTTGAGGGGGGGGGGTGAATTTTTCATGGAACATTCCAGAACATAAGTGTTTAACTAGTTCTACCGACATTAAATGTTATATAATTGTATATTATCATGGGGAGAACAATATGCAGCAGTAGTTTGACTTTGGAATTTTTAAAATAACGGCCGTTACCATGGAAACAGCAAAAATACAAAAAATATCAAAATGCTCCAAATTCATTGGAATTTAAAACAGAAGATACAATGTATGCAAAAATCTGCATTTACTGATGGACAATTTCGAAATGGCTACTGTTGAGTGTCAAGTGACATCCGCTCTTGCTTGCAATGGCAATTCTAGTTTATAATGATAATTATTCCACACTTTTTTGTCCAGACTATTTCTCTGAATTGTATGAACCAATGATAATGGAACTTTACCATAATGTTAACCCCCATGTGTAGATGTGCAATCGCGGGTTGGCACTTTCAAGATGGCTACCGTTGTCATAGAAACAGAAAGAATGTGAAAAATTGGAAAGCCTTCCAAACTGAATGAAACTTTGTGGAAATGTTACTTGGCATATGTAGACATGCCATCCGTCTTTGGAATTTTCAAAATGGCCGCCGTTGCCATAGAAACGGTAAAAATCTGAAAATTTTCAAAATGCTATAAACAATCTGAAAATTAGCAGAATGATGTTTAGCGAGGTGTATATGTTAATTTAATGTTTAAATATATCGAGATGGCTGCAACTTAGTGGCAATTGGTGGACCAGGGTGAGATCCGTTATTGATCGCAATGGCGATTCTAGTTAAATCTATTTTTAGTCACTTTTGTCTCCTCTTGTCTCCTTATCTTGTTTTCTTACTTTGCTTTTCGATCTTTGTCTCATTGGCACGTTTTTGTAGTGTTTTTGTTTCAATATTTCAAACTCAAAATCAAAATTTCAGAACGCCAATTATGTTTATAGTGCATGCACAGGTTGAGAAAAACGTGTGAACCAAAACGAATCCATCCCGTTTAACTATCTGAAGATCTTTATATAACAATGTATAATTGTCTTTATTGCATTACTTGCAATGTATAACCGTGGTTTCCCAGCAAAATACAAACCGAAAATATCACATGTGAAATAAACTATGTTATTTCACTCATCTGACGTCATACAACCATAGGTGTTGTCAAGACGTCATCGATGACGTCGCATCAAAGCAACTGTGAATTCGTAATAAAGGATATAGTTCCTTACATTTTCTACTGTTATTCCACCAACACTTCAATTGTGAATGTTATTAAAAGAATGACTGATTTTCTGTATTTAAATTCTTTGATTACATTTGGATTAGTTATGCTATGGATAATTTTTAGAATTATGTTATCTGCTCTCTGGTAGGGTTGTTGTCTATTTCACATGCTCCCCATTTCAATTCTCAATTATACATGTTTCTCCTTACAGATTTATTGAATTGAGTTGAAGAAGAAGAAAAGATTTAGAAGAAAAAGATCGCCGAGTGCAAGAAAGCGTGTGCTTCAACAATTGGTCCAATATATTAAAGTGCAATGTGTCTTACACAGAGTTGTATATATTTCATGCTAGATTCTTATGTGTTGTTGTGATTACTTCTTTGGGGTCTTGTTTTATTATATTTTCAATGATAACAAAACAACTAAATATAACTGTTGGTGTATAGAAAACAGTTTACATAGAACGGCTCCTAATTTATTAATCGGAGTTTTTTTTTCTTCATAAAATTTGTTTATTCCCTTATTGAACATCTTATTAACATCAGTTTTTAACTATTATATTACAAAATAAACCTGTCAAATAATGTGGTATTAAGTGATTCCATTAAAATGAATCTAAAAAACTATTTTGCTGGATTGCCGTGATTATAATTGATGATTATATTTTTTGTTAAAATCAACGTTGTTCCACTAATGCTTTCTTCCTTCATGCATATTTTAATTTGCCTTTTGCCAATCACAGTTAATTAGATATCGGAAGATGTGGTGTGAGTGCCAATGGGAAATTTCTCCATCCAAATAACAATATATAAAGTAAACCATCATAGGTCAATGTACGGCCTTCAACACGGAACCTAGGCTCACACCGAACAACAAGATATAAAGGGTCCCAAAATTACTAGTGTAAAACCATTCAAACGGGAAAACCAACGATTAAAGATTGTTTATCCATACTTTGTTTTGTGTAAAGCTCAAAATCAATCATAACAGATATCGTGTATGCTTCTTTATATTTTATTTTTAATTGTTGGGATAAATGTTTGATTAGTTATCTAGATACAAATTTAGATGATTTGCTGTATAGGCACCGATGACCATATATAAAAGTAAACCATTATAGGCCAATGTACGGCCTTCAACACGGAACCTAGGCTCACACCGAACAAAAAGCTGTAAAGGGTCACAAAATTACTTGTGTAAAACCATTCAAACGGGAAAACCACTTTGTTTTGTGTAAAGCTCAAAATCAATCATAACAGATATCGTGTATGCTACTTTATATTTTATTTTTAATAAATGTTTGATTAGTTATCTAGATACAAATTTAGTTGATTTGCTGTAAGAGACGGAAAAATACCCCCTCCTCATGTGGGGACTTTTAAAAAATATCAATTTCAGATTAAATGTATAACAATAAATTAGAACTTATTACGTTATTTTACTTTGCATCAATTCTCCAAATGTAATACTTTGTAACTGGTTGATAAGTTCCTTTTGACTTTTGTAATCAGTATCTTGGTTCCCCTTTAATTTGAAAGGTCCAAATATAATATGTTGCGCTTCTACTTTGCATCAATTCACCAAATGACTTTGTGACTGGTTGATAAGTTCCGTTGGAACTTTTGGACTAGTTTGTTAGTTCCGGTTTTGACTAATTTGGCAAAAAGGAACTTTCTAACTAGTTGATTTGTTCCGTTGGAACTTTTCAACTAGTCACTTTGTTCCGGTGGAACTTTTAAACCAGAGGAAGAACAAAGTAACTAGTTAATAAGTTCCTCCGGAACTTTTCAGCTAGTTAGTTCTTTCCGTAAAGGAACTTTCAAACGTCGGAAGAAAAGATAATTAACATATGCACCAATGACCACTACCTATAAGTTTAAATGTTGTCTTAGTATCCAAATTTAATATCTTACAATTTATATCATACATTGTCATATTTTGTTTTGTTGAAAACAGGTATATTCAAACATCTACGTGTTTGCAAAGCATTTACTGAAACGCCTTATAATAAAAAAAAGAGACCGACTAGATTTAAAATAAAGAGGAAGATCTAGTATTATTGCTGATAAGACAACTCTTCACGAGAGACCAAATGACTCAGAAATTAACAACTTAAGGTCATACTTTTATTTTTGAAGTTCGATAATATGCAAATAACGCTATTCTAAAAGAATTGTTTTATTTCTGAAGGACATCATGTCTAACAAATGCAATAAAGTTATAATTATTTAACGCAAGACCATTTTTTTTTAAAAGACCAAGAACGGTTTTCATATGTATTGTCTTTCAATTTCTCTATTTCAATTAAATCGTCAACTTAAAATATCATTTAGACTTTTTGATATCAGAATTAAATTTTGTTCAATAGTTTTATGTTACTTATTATTAATATTTGTATAATTTTTAGCATCATAATTATGTAAATTGTTTAGGTATTTTTCTAATATCATAGAGGCATATTGAGTTACCATGGCGACAGACTTCCAAAAGAATGATATATGCGTTGAAAATTAAAGTTCTAATATGTCAATTCCTGAGTAAAAATAAATAATTTGTACCCTTATAGGTGAATTTCTTCTGTTCGTGAACACATGGATATTGTCTACCTTGAAAACTTTGTAAGCTTGAAAATCAGAAGCGTACCTGTAATATACGTGCAAATGGGCTAGATTCAAAATAGAAATATCGTAAGAACCACACTGTCCATGATTTGTCCGTAATGAGGGGGAAATCTGGCAGCTTAATTATCAGTTTAAATTATTTTTTATCGAACCTACTTTCTGAAGTTTTCGGCAAAATTGTTTCTTAACATGATTATTACATCCTTTCATGAAAACGTGTTAATGATCTTAAATGAATTAACTTAGCATATAATCATACGTCCGTTAGAGGAAGTTTATTAAAAAATTCCTTAGTTTGACATTTTTGAAACCAAGACAGTAAAAGGAATATAGAAATCTAAAGTTGATATAATTCTTATAAATAAAGAATGAATTTTATCAAAAAGGACCAAGGCACGTGGTTTAAATCATGCCAATAAAATACTCATATTTTGCAATATCTGTAATAATGTTTATTTATGTACTTCATGTACTTATCATGATTTAAGCTTTGCTGTATGCATCCTTTGTGTTTTTTGTTGTAAAATAAAATATTCCATTCATTAAACTTTTGTTCATTGTTATTTCATTAATAAGTCGCTATTGATATTAACAGACCTTTGAATAAAAAGGAGCGTTGAGAACCTTGTGTCTACAGGTTGACAGGATTGAAACAGCCCGTTTTGTGATGATTTTTTTTTTGTATGAATCGTAACTGATCACTGAAGTCTAATTGACCACAAACAAAACATACTTATAAAGGTAGACAGACAGACAAACCGACAGAGAACTATATGATTTAGTGTTTGGCCTATGCCCTTATGTCAAACAATACGAAATTTAGCTTATGTACAATTACTTCACGTCAAAGTTCGGAAGTCTTAACTTTACTTTGATAGTTAGAAGATACACAAATGACGTTTTCTTACGTCAAAACACAGAACAGTTAACATGAGAGTAACTTGTTTAAAAAAAAAGACTTGAAGCTAGCATAGATTTGAAGATTGCCTTGCGTCGGAGGAGCTCTACGGGTATTCATGGAATGATAGATCATGTCACGATTCAATGCGATTTATCTGTGAAAAAGGTATGTGTCTTTTGTTTATTTACTTATGTTTATTAAATACATGTAGCAAATAAAAAAAACGATCGTATGCTCCAATATGATTCGAAAGTTTTACAATCATTTTAATTTATAACATTTGTAATGTTATTTACCCCAAAAAAAATTAACAAAATACGAAGGGCTTCGGCTTCTTTATTAAAACATTGGGAAAATTGAACACAAAAGTTGGTTTCCTTTTTTATTTACATAGACATTTAGCAGATAAGTAAAGATGACCATAAATAAAACTTTCTGATTCCTTTTAACTTTATGTTCTATGTGTTATTTCATACAACGTACATTCTATTGTTTACAATATTTTTCTTTTCTTAATTTTTCTCACTTAGCACATGTTTTTATATTTTGTTTTGTTTATACGACCTTTAACGTTTTAAATGATATGTTCCTTTAACATAAATAACTTATCTTCTTGTAGTTGCCTAAAATAATACCTACGGAATTAACTATTGTTTGATGAACCAGCATCAAACTCAGATTGTTGTTTCATAAGTCTGACAAATCCAGCAATGGACGAATTGTTATATTTCTTTAGGAATATCATACATACATATTTTTAATGTTTCACTTGTTTACCTAGGTAATGTTTCTATGATTTACCACTTAAAGTGAGGTATACGTAATTGCACGCCTCTCGTGGATTTTTAGAAACAAAACTGTGCGTCGTTTGTTACACGAGTTTTCTCACTACATGAAACGGGAAATACGTTGTATTTCTATGAGTTATCACTTAAGTTGCTCTTTACAGTTGTCGTATAAAACATATTGTTATCGACCCTCGTCGTCGTCAATAAGGTTATTTCATTATCACATATCGATAATTAGCAAAGGCACGATTCTGTACTGTTTCAATATTTCAAACTCAAATTCAAAACTCCACAATCCCAATTATGTTTATAGCGCATGCACAGGTTGAGAAAAATGTGTGAGCATAAGGGAAATCATACTAACGAATCGATCCCGTTTGAATATCTGAAGATCTTTATGTAATTGTATTTATTATATTACTTGCAATGTATAACCGTGGTTTCCCAGTTAAATACAAAGTGAAATAAACTTCTTTTTTTACATAAATAAGGCCGTTAGTTTTCTCGTTTGAATTGTTTTACATGGTCTTATCGGGTCCCTTTATAGCTGACTATGCGGTATGGGCTTTGCTCATTGTTGAAGGCCGTACGGTGACCTATAGTTGTTAATGTCTGTGTCATTTTGATCTTTTGTGGATAGTTGTCTCATTGGCAATAATACCACATCTTCTTTTTTATATGTTAATTCACTCATCTGACGTCATTCAACAACATGAACAATAGGTGTTGTCAAGACGTTGCATCAAAGCAACTGTGAATACTAAAACTTCCATTGTCAATGTAATTTAAAGAATAACTAATTTTCTATATTTGAATTCTTTGATTACATTTGGATTAGTTATTCAATGGGTAATTTTTAGAATTATGTAATCTGCTCTCTGATTGGATTGTTGTCTCTTTCACATGTTCCCCATTTCAATTCTCAATTATACATGTTTCTCTTACAGATTTATTCAATTAAGTTGGAGAAGAAGCGATATAGAAGACAAAGATCACCGAATGCATGCACGCCTGTGCTTCAACAATTTTCCAATATATGACGAGTTAATTTGTTTTACACCTAATTGTAAAAAACTTTCATGGTAGATCCTTTTTGTTGCTTTTTTTACTTGTTTATAGTCTTGTATTGGTATATATTTAATGATAACTAAATCACTCAATATAACTGTTAGTGTATAGAAAACAGTTTACCTAGATAGGCTACTTACAATGTAGATATCAAACAATGTCTACTCGCCCCACTTGCCAATCGGCCACACTATATCGCCACTTTATAAAAATATCGTCCCACTCTTGTTTACCGACTTGCCCAACTTTGAAAAAGTGTAAAATCAAATTGAACAATCAATCTGAAAACTCACTTATTAACGAAAAAAATTAAAACCCCACTGAATAAAGGTCTGACAACCTGCCCCACTTATAAAAAGATCTTGCTTCCTTTAAGTATGTCAAATTGATATAATTTCCCACTTATTCGATATCAAAGGGCTTGCAGCTCCTACTCAGACTTTGTAAAACGTCATCAGTGTCTGAGTAGAAAGTTGAACCAGGGGTATGTCAAAGAACGTTTCGTCTTTTTTCTAAATAAGTTCATCGGAAGGTACACAAACCTTGTTGATAAATATTCCGTATCAACTTCACAAATAATACACGATGGTCTTGATGTATAGATTCTGCGTACTGATGTTGTTTATCATCCTAACAACGTGTTTTATAGTTCTTTCATTTGTCTTTGTTCTATCATTAATATTACTTTTACTGTTGAATGGTTTTTATGTGATATCCGTTTGACGTGGCTCGGTACTTATACATCTCGTCTATGTGTTTGTATTGTCTTTCATTTTTTGTATATGCGACTTTTTGTATTTCTTTGGTTATTATAACGTGACTCTGTACTTTAAAAGATCCCGTCAGTATGATATTGTTATAGTTTATGTCATTCTGTTATGAATTACAAATTACGTTGAACCATAAACGTCAAAATCATTCACTCGAGTAGTGGAATTAACTATTTGTGAATTCTTATAAATTCTATATATAACTTTTGGACTATGTTTAATCTCGGTCTATATCTGAAATGTATTCTTACATACTTTTGATTTTTAAACCCTATATACTAACATTGCCTATGCAAATTTTAAAATTGTTTGTATGCATGTTGAACGACAAATCTATGTGACGTATAAAATTTTCTGACGTCAGACACACACATCAATGAAAGTGTTTGTATATAGATGTTTTTGTGTTCTGTTAAATTGTTCCCTTTAAAATTGGTATACGATGATGACTGATGTACCCATATTTTGACTATTCTATTTACTGTGTCTGTTTAGTTAACGCATCAATGTAAAAATAACGGAATTTGATGAGACTGTCATCAAAGTGAGAGGGTTATCGCTATAAAACAAGGTTTAATCCACCATTCTCTACATTTGAAAATGCCTGTACCAAGTCAGGAATAGGACAGTTCTTGTCCATTAGTTTTTGATGCTTTTTGTTATTTGATTTTGCCATGTGTTTATGGACTTTCCGAATTGATTTTCCTCTAAGTTCAGTATTTTTGTGATTTTACTTTTCGTATCTAGTCGTCCTGGTGAAGTGGTATGTGTCGTGGCTTGATATGCTAAAGGTCTTAAGTTCGAATCCCAGCATATACACTGGATTTTTTCTACATGAATTTTGATAGATAGTTTTTTGCGTATAATAAATTATTAGTTTTATAGTGGATTTGACATTCCCGCCAAAATGTTACAGAACAAAGGAAAGCATGCATAACAAAGAAACTCAAACTGGGGTGATCTGGTAAGGGTGATCCGGCTCAGATCAACCCTGTAAGAACAAAGGAGCTGGGATGTAATCTGTATTATGACCATTCTTCTTTATGATGATGTGGTAAAACTCCGGATTCCAGAATACCGGCATCTATTTCACTTTAGTTACCGACGAAAATGTCGGGACCTTCGACAAGATCGGGCATACAAAAAATATTAGAAGATTTGAATCTTACACATACCATTGCTAATTTCCAGGCAGACAAAACTGACATAGACACAGTTCTTAGCCTCTCAGAACAACAAATAATACGTCTAGGTATGTATTTTTCTGAATCTTATCAAAGTCAAGTCGACCCCATCGCATGCCTTTCCAGTGTTGTTTTTTTAAACCGTAATCATAGACGTGTAATATAAATTACTCTGTCAAAATATATGAATTGCAGTCCATAAATCACACTGAAAATGTACATTTTAAAAACAGTTTTAATAATAAAATTCAATATAGTAGGTAGGCCTTGTTTTTTTATGCTGCCGACAGTGACATAAAACAAATTATGTTTTCGCTCCCTTAAAAAAATCTATCAAACATTTGTCATATGTTTGAAAGATGATTTTATACCTGGATTATAGGCAAGTGAATTGGCGGATCCAGAGCTTCAGAAAAGAGGGGATTGGGAACTACACTGTTTGTTGAAAAAAGTGAAAAAGGGGGGGTGGGGGTGGGGGGCAACCCGAAAATTAAGATAAAATTCTAGAAAAATCATTTTGCAAATAAGGGGAGCTTATCACCCCTGGATCCTCCTATGTAAATTATTTCAAAACTTTATAGTCTGATGCAAGGGAACTGTCGCAACCCAGAACCCCCAAAATTCCCTTAACCTTCATTAATCTTGATTTGATCATTACTTCAAATACAAATGTAGTTACAAAATAATCTAAAAACAATTGAATTTATCAATTCAATGTTTATGTGTATGTATGCATATATACATTGTAAAGGTAACAATGCAAGGCATAGGCAGATCCAAGGGGTCTAGCTTTTTTTTCTATTGAAAAATAGGCATAATAATGTACATCGGGCCCCCTTTTTTTTGTGGTGAAAAAGTTGTATTTGGCATTGAGAAAGTAAAAAGTAAAATCACAAAAATACTGAACTCAGAGGAAAATCAATTCGGAAAGTCCATAATCACATTGCAAAATCAAATAACAAAACGCATTAAAAACGAATGGACAAGAACTGTCATATTCCTGACTTGGTACAGGCATTTTCAAATGTAGAAAATGGTGGAGCCAAGAAACTTTATTTTTTTATTTTTTTGCTTTTCACTTTCTGGAAAAATTTTGGATCCACTTTTGAGAGTTCCTGGATCCGCACATGCAAGGGGAAGATACATGTTTTTTGGGGGGTTTATTTACTTTTGGGGTGGGGCACCAATGTGTCAAACGTAATTAATTTGCAAGCAGATTTAATAAGATGACTTACATGTGTATTATTAACAAAAGGAACTATATTTATAATATGGGAGTACATGCATATGTACATGTAACAATTCACCTCCATGCTTTTCCCGTTGTTATTATTCTTAGATACATTGTACAAGAAAAACAGGTACAAAATGCACATGTTATATCTTTGATCCGGATTTCCATTAAGTTTTGTTGGGTGTGGCTTTCTTATTTTCCGATCATGTTTAAAAATTATATTATGAGTTTTCATTTCCGGGACCATAAAACAAATTGTGTTGTATAGTATTACTATAAGGTATCACATTGGTGTATGCCAGATCAGGTCCGGCAAAAAGTCTTCGGTCCACCAAAAATTGATGAAGTGGTGGACCCAATGTCATTCAGATGATAACTTTTCTGAAAACTCTGTCAACCAGGATGGTTTTGTATATTTTGCATATTAATCATTTATTATTTTAGGTTTAAGTATACTTTAGAATGGAAAACTCCCACGTATTATGGAACCAGAAATCTTGGATGGAGTTTTTTCAAGTACAGAATCTGAGTCACAGTGCATAAGAAATTTGAAAAGAAGCTTGGATTCATTAGGTTAATTCATGTAAGTTGAAAAGCTGGTCAAAGAGTAATGTGAGCAATTTGTCACTTTTTTATTAACAGTGGTCCTCAACTAATCTTGTGAATCGACTGGCCTGGTAGGAATGATTATTTTGTGGTCCTCAACTAAGCTGGTTGATTAATTGTTTGTCTATCGAAAGTTCTTGATGTTTGCCACGGGAATAAATGCAGTTCAAATTATTCACACATAGGAATAGTGTGTCGGTTAAAGAGCTCACCAGAGCTCATGTTTTGCTTGTTATTATGTATATATATATGCCGACTCTAAATAAAATTTACTTACTTACTTACTAAGATCATTACTTTCAATTTAATACATCACAACCACATCCTTATCTAAATTATCCCCCTTTAGGCCCTCTCCTGTCGTCTTATAAATTAAAGTGACATGATTTTATCATATTCTTGATTTACTCAACCGTTAGTGATATAATGAAAGTTTTGTAGGCATTTAAAGTAGAAATCAATTGAAACAATTCCCGTTAAATTCTTACTAACAATAGCCTTCTTACAATTATGTAGGTAATGACCTATTTTTCTTGATCAAAGTAAGTCACAGTGACCCATTTTTGTCGCTGGCGAAACTGAGGTATTGCTTTTCTGATGGCGGCGTAAATTTTTCAATAATGGTTTATTAACTCTGTAACTGTATATTATAGATTCATCATATCTGATCTGTGGATAGATTTTGAGTAGTTGCCAGTCAGACACATGTCACTTGACCTTAACCTCAATCTATGTTAAGTTTATGTGATCGGGTTCATTTCTCACTAGCTATTGATACTAGGGGTTTCATATTTCGTCAGTAGAAAGATCCTGATGACTGCTTACCAGTCTACCATGTGTTGCTTAACCTTGACCTCAATTTCACACTCATATTTGGTGTGAAGAAAGATTTGAGGACCATTTCGCACAGTTATTTATAATAAGGATTTTAATTTATTAATTCTTTAGAAAGAATAGTGACTGTCAGGTTCGCATGTAGAGCTTAGCATTGATTTCAACTTCTAGCTCCAGTTTTGAATGGTGAACCATTTTTTTTCTGAATTTCAAATTTTTTATCCTAATTTGCTGCAACCAGCGAGACATCCATGTGTTAACACATTTTTTTAAACATGTTGTACAACATTCTCAAGGGTACTACATACCAAAGCTAAAAATCATAGCTTTAATACTTGCTGAGAAGATAACTGACCAAAGTTTTGTTTACAAAATGACGGAAGACAGATTGCGAGATCTCAAAACTTCTTATAAAGTGGTCTGGATAAAAATGCATATTAAAAAATGAAAAAGTTATTCAATACATTAATTTTTACATTTTAGATAATAAGATAGCACTTTTAGCTAACCCCACCTGCCAACTCCCTTTGAGAAAGAGATAATAAAGTGTAAATTTTTCAATCTGAAAATGGGAGATAATCCACTAATGTTTCTCATAACAGATGTTGGTTCACAAACTGTTGATATGAGCTATGATCCATCAGCGTCATTGTGATTTTTTGTTTTGTATTTACTCTTAAAGTTTCAATTGTCAACTCAAACCTTTCAATGTTTGCATGAGTTATAGTCAGAACACAAAAAGTTTTACTCTAAACAAAATTAGCAAAACAGGCTCCCAGGAGCAAGTAGGTTTACAACCACAATATCATCAAATCCATTTAAATTGGACAAAATTATGCCCCTTTTAAGATGTAATTTGTACTTGAAAGAAACTATCATTACAGTATTAATGCTAGGATATTGAGCTTTGGTATGTAGGACCCTTGTAGTCCAGCAGATAGGTGCAATATATGAAGGAATTGTGCACTTCGTGTTAAAAGCACCAAATTTTGCTCAAACATACTTTTATCTATACTCTTTAATTTAAGATATGGAGGCAAGCTGGAAATATAGTTAACTTCCGGTAAAATCCAAAATGGCGGACGCATGTTAAAATTTCAACTTTTCTTAATTCTCTCTCATTTTTTTTAGTTTTAACTACAAGACCTGATGTTTTAATTGATCTGAATCACATTAATTGGTTTTTAGTATTGTTCAAGCAGCAATTAGGTGACGTTTGGTCAACTTCCGGTCAAAATTTCATTGGGGATCCTATATGTTCTGTGTTTAAAAGTAGGTTACATTGACCTGTTTTATTTATCAATGATAACAATTAATTACTTTCTTGTTGTGCAGGTAGTTATGTTATTATAATATTTAAAATACATTGTAGGTTTGACATTTTGCCAATTCTGTTATATTTTATGCTTTTTGTCATATGTTGCAATTTTATCTTCTCTTGACATGCTTGAAATTTAATATTTCATTTTTAAAGACTTCAAGAACTAAAGTTAAAGGTGAACGATATAAGCTCCAAGAAGCCTATGTTTTAATCTAAACAATTCTCTTTACAGGTTGGAAATCTTTACCTATGTTTGTGTACTTGTTGAGGTCTTCTCAGAATGCATCAACTTTAAAGTATATATCACAGATTTTGAAGCCCAAGTTTTCGACAGAAGGGTCCAATAATAGGCGATTTGAAGATTCAGTTTAAACAGCTTACCTAAAATACTTAAAAGCTGTTGCAAGTATGTATTGTTCTTTAAAGCTCACTTTACTTGTGTTTTTAGCTGAGCTGCAAAGAAGATGAGCCCACCGTATCGGTGAATTCCTGTGGGTGGTCATTGTGTTTTTTGCTCACCTTGCCACACCAGAACCACTGAGCCATATTGATCAAAACTTGGCAGAGATACTTTCTGGATGGTCCTCTTACAGATTTATATCCGTCGACCTCACCACCCATCCAAAATGGCCGTCGTGGCATCTGATCGGTTAAAAATAAAAAAAAATCTTCTTAAAATAAACTAAATTAAAGGAAACTTGTCTGAAATACTCCTTGGGTGATTCCCTCTCAGAATTGTATAATGCATTTACCCCTCTAACCATAAAAAATGGCCGCATCGGCAGATGATGGTTATAATTTTCAAAAATCTGCTTAAAATTAACCAGTGAACCTAATTCAGTGAAACCACTTTTATTTTGATGTCAAAGGACAAGATCACTGTTTCTTAAAGTATATTTTTCAGTAAAAATTTGGTTTCAGCTGGATAACTTGTTTCCCTCCACAAATTTTAATGACACACAGATGTTAGAGTAGGGGACAAGGAAGAACGCTATTGATTTTGAGGTTAGTAGGTCAAAGTCACTGTCAATAAAAATAGAATTTTCCAGTAGAAGTTTGGTTTCCCGAGGATAACTTGAGTTTCTTTTCATGAATTTTATAGAAACTTACATAGGTGTTAGGTTAGGGGACAAGGAAAAACCCTATTGAATTTGAGGTCAGTAGGTCAAAGGTCAAGATCACTGTTACTAAAAATGAAAGTTCCCAGTAGGAGTTTGGTTTCTGCTGGATAACTTACACAGTTGTTAGTTTAGTGGACAAGAAAGCAACCAATTGATTGTAAGGTAAGTAGGTCGAGGTCACTGTTACTTAGTTAAAAGCTTGAAATATACCATCACAGAAAGAGTTATTTTTTTATACCCTATTGTTTAATGTTGTTTCATATACATTATCGCCGTACCAATACTGATCTTCAAGTAGACAATCATAGAACAAAAATATTGCACTTGAATGTCAAAGATAAAAGTCATTGTCAACGGAAACACTGTTCACTTCCACACAGGGACCTTCAGCATCGCTTTTGATAAGTTTATTCTATCGAGTCCATGGAGTACAGTTTTAAATAGCTATTGATACTAGGAGTTTCAAATTGGTCTGTATAAAGGTCTTGAGGAGTGGGTTGTGTCCCTTTACCTTGAATTTATTTCACTTTTCATTTCTCTTTATTTTAAATTTGCAACAATCATTCTATACAAATAGGTTGCAAGCAGTAAAACATTAATTTAGTATGAAAACATTTAATATTCCTGATTTCAGATAAAGTCACTCATCCAGTAACTACAAGCAGCTGTCCAACTATTGGTTGTTATATATTCATCTACGGGAGTTTATGTCAGTCTGAGTCTATGACAATTGACATCAGATCTTTACAACGAGACAGTTTTTTGCGCCGCACTTCTTTATATTACCGTATATATTAATACCTAACACACACATGACACAACTGTAGTATATCTTTCTAAACATCTAATTATATCAGATGTGTTTAAACCTCAAAATATCGTTCTTTTAAATAAAAGAACTTGCATTGATACATGTAGTGTATTCACAAATTGACTGGAATTCATTGAGCTCTGTTTTAAAAGTTTTGATACTTGCTTTTTTTTGCAGGTGGTAGAAGAGAATTTATTTCTCTACAGAATGTGTTACAATTTGCTACAGGTTCCAAAGAAGAACCAGTGCTTGGTTTTACTTTACATCCTTTCATTGATTTTGTTGAAGTGAAACACGGATCAAGCTTTTTACCAACTGCAAATACCTGCATTAACACCATGCAGCTATCCAGACCATCGCTGTTAATTGATTTACCACCAACATAGGAACTTTTTAAAAGAGGGACGAAAGATACCAAAGGGACAGTCAAACTCATAAATCTAAAACAAACTGACAACGCCATGGCTAAAATCGAAAAAGACAAACAAACAACAGCACACATGATACAACATAGAAAACTAAAGAATAAACAACACGAACCCCACCAAAAAACTAGGGGTGATCTCACATGCTCCGGAAGGGTAAGCAGATCCTTCTCCATATATGGCACACGTCATGTTGCTTATGTGATAACAAATCCGGTAAAAAGTCTAATTCGGTAGGTCACATTCATCAAAGGAAAGGGGATTGTAGTTATGACGTAAGGAACATATCCGACATATAACGGTCAACCAACTCGTAATGGCGTCCGTAAAATTTACGAAGGGATGATTTCAACTTCACCATTTGGAACTCTTGGTTTAATAGCTTCCGCGTGAGCAGCAACCCTCTGTCAAGAAAATCATGATAGAAAATGCAAGCAAGGGAATATCGTATCAATTGGGAGATATATACCCCGTATGAAGGTGCTGATGGAATGTTAAAAAAACCCACAATCAGTCGACTAAAACCATCGATCCATCTCACAATAACAAATCGCCAGAGGACAAGTTTATGATCGGTATCAATGTGCCAAAGGTGGTTTGATCCCATAACGTTGTAGACCCGACTGTGAAGTCTTCCAGTTTGTCTTTCAAGGACACCACGACTGTCCATTCCATGGACGCTTTCTCTTAATCTCCACCTCGGCACTCTAATTCTTTTTATAATTAGCATCTGTTTCAAGAGGTTTTTTCCACAATAGGGAAAATCTTTCAAAATTTTGCCAAGGTTTACATCAAGGTCATTGTCACTTATTTGTAAAAACATCCTTTTGCTAAATCCAAATGCTGTCATCTTCCGGTAAATAGTGCTTTGGGATACCTTTAGGAGTTTGGAAATGTAAGATACTTCGCAGTCATTTTCAAGGAAATTTTCCAGGATTGATTTTGGAATGTCAGACCGGACCCTTTGGGGCTTGTCAGTTCCGTACTTGATACATTCTGTCCGTAATCTCATCATTATTGCCCTGCTTGAAACACCTAAAGCTTCCATTTCATGAGATGACAAATTGCAGACAATATCAGGCGTTATTTTTTCATCAATAAATGTTTTAGTTTACGCTTTGAGATTTAAATCCTGCAATACAATGTTCCATGGTTGAATCCCCAATTTCTTCGTCAGTTGCCTAAATTTCATTGCATACATACGGGTACTTGTCCGAGACCACAATTAATTCGTAGTGCATTTCTTTTAGAACATAAATGAAAATAAAAAAAAAATCCCACCTGCGCTTTCTCAAAGAATTTTTTACAGTGTGTTGTACTACTTTTGAGACAAATTATATCAAAATTATAGAAAACTTCATCGCCTCTAACTCGAAATATGGACAATTTTATCTTGAGGGCGTCTTGAAATCTTTTGACAGCTTCCGAAGTGCTATGTTTCAACCTTTTTCACCTGGACCAAATCACTACTTTCCTTTAAAATTTTGACCCAATTTTTTTACAGTGTAATTTCACACCCCCCCCCCCCCCCCTACTTGCAATATGAGGCATTAAACATGGAGAAATAATTTGGAAGGGGTATAAAAATTAATGGCAAGTAACCCACTGTCAACACTAGGGACTATATTTGTGAACAACGAAAATCAAGGGACGATAATTGTGATCTCGGACCTTATAAGTAAAAGAACCGGAAAATTTTACTTCATCATAATAAAGAATAATCAGCATAATAAAGAAGAGTGATCATAAAGAAAAGGCGTACAATGACGTAACCACAGCAGATGATAAAAAAAAACCCAAAGCATATAATAACAAACCCACAGCATATAATAACAAACCCGCAGCATATAATGATAAACTCACAGCACATAATGACAGAACCACAGCATATAATGACAAACTAACAGCATATAATGACAAACTTACAGCATATAGTAACAAACCCACAGCATATAATAACAAACCCACATCATATACTAAGTAATGCAAAACCCACAATCACATAATAAATACTATCACATAAGACAGCTATGGCGTTCCATAGAAAATACTTCTGTTCATGTTTTATTTCACAGTATCACTAATAGCCGATTTCAAAAGTTTTACAGAAGACAAACAATTTTAGCAGTAGTTTAAATTCCAGTCATTTATACCTCATTGTAGTCCTTGCATGAGTTCCAGATGAAGTCGTTTGCAAAGCCTGGATTTGCTACTAACAGGTATATGATACGACTTTCCAAAAGAATATGTCATATTATAGGAAACGCAAATCACGTAATAAAGTATTGCGGAGGTGACAGATGGACATATTTTTAATTCTGATAATTTTATTTATTCACCTAAGTAATCTTATTTATTCCAAAACCTTATTAACACATTTCTAATAACTTATAAATTTTGTATTTGTATATAAATACATGTCTTAACGCACGTGGACACTGATGATTAATTACTTAAACTAATGATTAATTACTTAAACTCATAATTATACTATTTTGATTATAATTTGCACTGTTAATATGTTTAACAAAATAAACCACTTAAAAGCGTGTGAAAGAAAAACTTATTTAAGTATGACATGTATTACGCAACTGGATTTTTAGATTTGTAGAAGAAAATGTATTGCACAACGAAGATCGTTTTATTTCTTAGATTAGTAATTGAAATATTTGCAACACAGCGTTCAAGCTGCACCGATATTCGTGTCGTAGACTTATCTCATGTACATGGACCAAAACCTATCACGGCGCCATTTTTTCCACAGTATAATTTTACAATTGTTAACAGATCTTACAGCCCGGAGCTTGGTGGTAATTGGTAAGTAGAACAACCATCAGAAAAATGTAACATATTAAAGGTACCAGGCTTATAACTTGATACACCGGACGCGAGTGTTGTCTACATACGACTCATCCAATTAGTTAGAAAGGCAAAGAATTATAAAGTTGAAGAACATTGAGGACCCGAAATTCTATGAGTAGAAATTTCAAATTGAATTTGTTTATTAGTCTCAAAATGTAATGAACACAAAATGTGGCACTATATTCAATACCTTGCAATTAAAAGAAAAAGGCGACCTATTTGGAGTGGATTCATGCAGTCATGAAAGTGTAAAAAGGTAAGATCTGTTTCTCTAATGACTCAACTGATAATGCCAAGAGAACTTCTCAAAATGAATATGATTTAAGGAAAAACGGATACAAGTTCAATTAATGTTCAAACTGGTGACAACGTTTTAAATATAAGCAAAATTAAAGAAACAATTATTTTCAAGTATTTTAGAAATATGTTGAAGATATTTCCTTACAACCAAAGTTTGATACATATTTTACCAAAGATTTTTAGGCTAAAATGACATTTTATTGTCCAATAAAACCTTAGCAACAAGTTGGTGGACAATCCCTTTGTTAGTTTTCAATAATTAAACAAGTTACCATTTAATATGTAGATTTTTTTGGCACCTGTTACCATTTTTACTAATGGCATTTATTATAAGAGATGTACAATGTACAATATTTTCCCTTACTGTTTACAATAAATAAAGCGCTCAATTATGCCGCTGTCATTCAATAAACATGAAAATCCAGATTTGTAAAAGGATTCTGAGAATTAATTTTTACTTGTGCATTTTTAGTGAGATGTTATTTAAAAGTATTTGATTCTGCTTGTTATTAGAATTTTTTTAAGTAACTATAGATGTCACAAAAAATTCTTGTTATTAATAAAATTGAGAATGGAAATGGAATATTACATGCCGTTTTGGACAATCAACAAATATGAACCAAGTTTGTAAAAGAGAAAAGATACGTTTTTACAATCAAGGCCACAACCAAATTTGGTAGGTTTTCAACAAACGTTATGATACCGAAATCTATATTTTGTTATATGAGTTTTTTCTTTTTTAAATAGTGTTGCTTCAAAATATATCCTGCATAAAAAGCCAACAATAATATAAAGGTGTTAAAAAGTTATAAATCGATTGAGAGAAAACAAACTAAACAGAGGGAAACGCATCAACTATAAGTTAAAGAGGAACACAAAGGAACAACACTGAAGTGCAACCAAAACAAACATTGAAGCTATCTATTTGATAACAAGTTCCATATTTATGACTAAGTACAGGACATTTTAAGAAAGCAGATTAGAAAATTGATTCATTTATTGAAGTCTGCATAAACTGTGAATGCTAAACGTTTTATCAATCATGCAAACTAGCATTTCATAACACTATAAGCTCCTGCACAATAAATTAAAATAAAATCTGACAGTTCTTGATATTTTTTGCTTTGATATATGCTATAATAAGAACTCTGCATACACTGATTTTGGTCTGTTTTTGATATATATTTTTAGGTTTGAAGTGAACTATATTGGCACATCAGAACACAGCGGAACACATATAGATGCACCTTCGCACTTTTATAGAGGTAAACTACGCATGCATCAGATTCCATTGGAAAGATTGTATGGCCCGGGAGTTATAATAGATGTTAAGAATCAAGTGTCTAGAAACCATGGATACAAAGTCAGCATTTTAGATATACGACGCTGGGAGACATACCATGGACGCATTCCGAATGGAGCAGTAGTTTTGATGAATTCTGGGTGGTACAAAAGGTATCCAGATCCATTTAAAGTTTTCGATACCAATAACATTTCGGATATAACATCTTATCGATTTCCGTCATTCGACTTTAACGCACTTAAATTTTTAGCCAATCAGCGTTCCGTTCACGCTGTCGGAAGTGACAGTCCATCTATTTACACGTCGCCTTCATCTCCACCCGAATTTTCTGGATTTGTTGTTTTGTTTAAAAGGAACATTCCCGTCGTGCTTAGTGTTGCTAATGTTGACAGACTTCCTTCTTCTGGATCTACAATCTTCATTCCAGCTATAAACATATATGCCGGAAGTGGTGCACCCGTCAGGATATTTGCAACAGTTCCGGTGTCAAAAACTAAATATAACTAGTGGTTGATTTATAAATAATTGTATATTACTTATCGATTAGGATAATAACCTTCCGTATAATGTATATTTTATGCTAGTGGTGCATGGAGAGTTCAAACAATAATCATGATTTCTTTTAAATAGGAGAAACGAGAACTATTTCTCGGAACACTAATAACATTGGCATCATTTGCTCTGACTTTAACCTCGTACTTTATTTAGCTTTTTACAATTTCTAGAATCGAGCGTCACTGAAAAGTCTTTTGTCATCGAAACGCATGTCAAGCGAACACAATGCCCATCCTGGTAACAATGATGAATTCATTTTCAGTCCAACGAAAAATTACATAACAGAAACACACTGTACCGTATATTTCTACTTGGTCACTGATATTATGTTGATATGGAGAATACTGCATCTAGATTCTTTTAAGTCTATGATAACAAAATAAAAATGCAATCAGCTTTCATCTAAGTATGTTTTATTCAGTCCGGTGATTTTTACTTATTTCATTTGTGTGACCCAAGTTGTTCTTTTTTAATTATAAAAAATAGTTGCGAGGTTGAAAATATTGTGATTTCTAAATCGTTACAAACTAGGGGGTAAATGAATACTCTGTAATAATCTAAATAAAAAACAACTAAAATTAGGATTTTTCTTTTTATATATGTTTCCATGTAAATGTTTTCATGAAAAAGAAAAAAAAAGATATTTCTGTTGCATATAGTATTAAAAAGTAAAGAATGTAATGATACGAAAACTCTAATATTTTCACCTGTGTCCGACTTATATGTCAGTTACTATTTCAGAAATATTTTTTTTCAAAAAAGAAAATTTAGCTGGAAGAAATGTGTTGACAGAAAAGAAACATCAATCAAGGCCTGTAATTTTTTACAAAAATTTAATGAACTGTACTTTTATGCCTTTATGCATTTTTGAAAATGATTGATAGATTTTTTTTCAAGGCTTTTAGTATTAAATGTTTTTCAACACCTAACAAAGAGATACTCTTGATAAGTTCTTAACATAGACAATTAAATCAGAAGAACCCATTTTTTTTCATAAGATTCCCAGTGTCAAAATCCTGTAATACGATAATATTTATATTTAAGAATGACTGATCATTAATTGCATTATTAGGTCTTTCAACCTTTCAGGTGAAAGACCTATTGTATTTGTTCTGATTATTATTATTAAGTCTTTCCACTTTTCTGTGGAAAGACTTATTGTTTTTGTTCTGATTATTATTATTATTAGGTCTTTCCACTTTTCTGTGGAAAGCCTATTGTATTTGTTCTGATTATTATTATTATTATTTTTTTTTTTTCCGCCAAATTTTGTTCTTGCGATAAATGTTTGTTTCGCAATATGTCGCTTAGATTTTTTTCATATTGTATCGCATAGTTTATGCGCTTTTAAATTTCACCCTGCTAAGCCGAACCATTTTCTTTGTAAGAGTTATCTCCCTATTCACTGTTTGTCATGTGTGTGCATCTCCTTCGTAACAAAATAAGAAAGCGACACAATTCTTTTTACAAATTGTTCGTTACATCCTCAGGAATTTTTGACTAATTTGGATCGAAGCGATTCGATGAAATTTTATAGGAGTTATGTACCTTTACGGAATAAATTTGTCGGTATGTTTTTTTAACTCATAAACCGTTAACCGTATAACCCTGGAATGTTTTTATTTGAGTCCCCTGGGTCCTAACTTAGAAAATTAGGTCAAGGTCAAAGGTCAAGGTCATATTTTAGATTTTCATATGTCTTTGATTTCCCTATAATTCTTGAATGGTTATAGATACAGAAAATTTAAGCAGTGAAAATTGTTCAGTACTTCAAGGGGCAACTTTGTTACATTATGACTGTATTGGTTTTACCATTATGTAAGGGACATAACCCCCATTGATGGTTTATAAAAAGCCATTATTAGGCAAAACTCTTAAACAAAAGGTCCTTGACCCATAGGGTCTTTTGCAATGACATTGTGAAGCAATGACCTTGACAAAGGTCACAAGGTCAAAGGTCAAGGTCATGTACATATGTGATTTGGGGCACGACTTGAAGAATTTTATGTGTGTTTGCCAACCAACCAACCAATCATGATCAATCAATAATGATCAATCAACAAATCATGATCATGATCAATCAACCAATCATGATCATGATTAATCAATCAATCAATCATGTTTCCGTCTCATGTGTTTAATAAAGGGTTCAAGATCTCCTTTGTTTCTTTTTCGCTGTTTCAATTGACCCTTTCCAACATGTTTAACCAACCAACCAACCAACCAACCAACCAATCAATCAATCAATCAATCAATCAATCAATCATGTTTCCGTCTCGTGTGTTTAATATAGGGTCCAAGATCTTTTTTGTTTCTTTTTCGCTGTTTCAATTGGCCCTATCCAACGTGTTTTACCAACCAACCAACCAACCAACCAACTAATCAATCAATCAATCAATCAATCAATCAATCAATCAATCAATCATGATCATGATCAATCAATCATGATCAATCAATCATGATCATGATCAATCAATCATGTTTCATGAAAAATTGAAATTTAATATTGTTCTTGCGTCACTTCTGAAAAAAAAAATCCACATGTACTCTGAAACTACAAATACAATCGACCTCAAAATTTGCAGTCAGCAGGGCATACATGTACTAAAAGTTTATAAAAAAACTTGGTGCAGATATCTCTCAAAGCTTTTCCTAGAGAAAAGAAATTGCAATGCCGTAAAAATTGCTTGCTAGGTCCGAAATTTCAGTAAAAGCCTACAATAAAATGTCCGCTCCGAGATTGAAATACTAATCTGTGTTACAAACAGGTGCTGAAAAATGTACATTATCAGAAAATAATCAATAAATGTGTTTTAAAGTTAAACCGGATCAAATAAATCCAAATCATGCACTGCTTGTAAACTGTCATCAAAATGTCAATTTCCTACAATGACAAAAGAAATTACATTGTGTGCATTCCGTCTCTATACATGTTGTCTGTTCAAAGTCCCCACCTAAAAAGGAATAAAAAGACTATCTTTTCGTTATTATAAACCCGTGTCACGTGATGTGGCGCGCGCGCTGTACCTAAAATAAAAGAAAAACTTTCCAAACTAAACATGAAACTTCTCCGGTAACAATAATATAGACCCCATACAGAAACAAACAAACAAACAAACAAACAAACAAACAAACAAACACCCCCCCCCAATTCAATTAATTTTAAAGGGGGAAAGACCCCCTACAATTGCTTTTTTAAAGCAATTGATTTATATTTATTATTTTTTTTTTTTTTCCGCCAACTTTTGTTCTTGCGATAAATGTTTGTTTCGCAATATGTCGCTTAGATATTTCTCATATTGTATCGTATAGTTTATGCGCTTTTAAATTTCACCCTGCTAAGCCGAACCATTTTCTTTGTAAGAGTTATCTCCCTATTCACTGTTTATCATCAAAGCGTATCTCCTTCGTAACAAAAAAAGATAGCGACAAAATTCTTTTTACAAATTGTTCGTTACATCCTCAGTAATTTTTGGCGTATTTGGATCGAAGCGATTCGATGAAATTTTATAGGAGTTATCTACCTTTACAAAATGAATTTGTCGGTATGTTTATTTAACTCATTAACAGATAACCATATAACCCTGGGATGTTATTATTTGAGTCCCCTAGGTCCTAACTTAGAAAATGAGGTCAAGGTCAAAGGTCAAGGTCAAGTTCCCAATTGTGACTTTTGCTTGTTTTTGCATTTTCTCACTCACTTTGAGAGATTCATATAAAAGAACAAGTGAAAAATGTCTGCTTAATTGTAATGAAGATATGCTACATTTAGCCTTATACAATTAGATGGCATCTTATAGGAGTTGTCGCCCCTGAAATGTCTTGATATGAGGTTATTTGATTATAACTTCAAGTAAGTTCATTATAAAGACATTTGACCTGATACAAAAGGTTAAGTGACAAATGACCTTGAAAAATGGCTACCGGAAGTGACCTTGAGAAAACCGGAAGTAGCTTTTTTTGCAATTTTTTCACATAAAAGTACTCAGAATCCATATATTTTTTCATATAGATACATGAACAAAGTACTGAAGACTAAAAATGACTTCCAACAAACCGGAAGTGGCCAATTATCTCCCATTCTACATACAAAAGTATATAGAAACTATATATTTTTGCAATCAGTGTGAAAGAACCTATCATATGAGACCAGATGTGACATTCATTTCACCGGAAGTAGCATAATATCTCCCTTATATCACTCAAAAAGATAATTAAACCATTATTTATCGCATTAGTATGAAGAAACTACCTTCTTATCCAAATTTCTGTGGTGTGGAAAGACTTTCAATTGTTCTCTGAACAATTGGTTTTTAATTAGGTCTTTCCACCTTTCCGTGGAAAGACCTATTGAATTTGTTCTGATTATTATTATTATTATTATTATTTTTTTTTTTTTTTTTCTTCCGCCTAAATTTTTTTCTTGCGTAGTATTGATATTTCAAAAGATGTCGCTTAGATATTTGGAATATGATGTCGTATAGTTTATACGCTTTAAAAATTTACAACTGCGTAACAAAATACTTTACGTTGTAAGAGTTATCTCCCCAAACACTGTTATTCTTGTGGCCACTACTCCTTCGCAACCGTAAAAGATTACGACAAATTTATTTTACCAAATTGCTCGTTACGTCTTCAGGATTAGAATATTCATTTGGACCGAAGCTATCCAGAGACTCCATATGAGAGTTATTTCCCCTTATGCATTTGATATTAGTGATATGTGTTTCTTACTGGTAAACCATCAGTGATATAGGCCTAGGGTCTTTAGATTTGAGGTCCTTGGTCCAAAAAAATGAAAATAAGGTCAAGGTCAAAGGTCAAGGTCATATTCTAAATTTTGATTTTGGCTTATTTTCTCTTATTTTCAACAACCGTGAAAGATATGGACAAATTCTTTTTACTAAATTGTGAGTTGCGACATGTTGTAACTTATAAATTTAGGTTGGAAGGGTGCGTAAACAATAAATGAGAGTTTTCGCCCATCTTATATTTAAAATCATGCCTATAGTGATATAACTCATTAACCATACATATTACAGACCTAGGGTCTTTTTGTTTGAGGTCCTTGGTTGGTGACCTTGAAATTGAGGTCAAGGTCAAAGGTTAATAGGACGTTCTAGATTTTGACCTTTGCTTTAAATTCATATTTATACATTATAAAGTTATAGGAACTGACATTTTAGATTGATTTTTAATATTTTGATAATAAAATAGATCGTTACTTGTGGAAAGACCTTCAATTGTTCTTTGAACAATTGGTTTTTAATTATTATTATTATTATTATTTTTTTTTTTTTTTTTCTTCCGCCTAAATTTTTTTCTTGCGTAGTATTGATGTTTCAAAAGATGTCGCTTAGATATTTAGAATATGATGTTGTATAGTTTATACGCTTTAAAAATTTACAACTGCGTAACAAAATACTTTACGTTGTAAGAGTTATCTCCCCAAACACTGTTTTTCTTGTGGCCACTACTCCTTCGCAACCGTAAAAGATTACGACAAATTTATTTTACTAAATTGCTCGTTACATCTTAAGGATTAGGATATTCATTTGGACCGAAGCTTTACGGAGACTCCATATGAGAGTTATTCCCCTTTTTCATTTGAATTAAGTGATATGCATGTCTAACTAGTAAACCATAAGTGATAGAGACCAAGGGTCTTTAGATTTGAGGTCCTTAGTAAAAAAAATGAAAATTAGGTCAAGGTCAAAGGTCAAGGTCATATTCGAAATTTTGATTTTGGCTTATTTTCACTCATTTTCATTCATCTTATAAAATATTGACAAATTATTTTTACAAAATTGATAGTTGGGAAATGTAGTAACTTATACATTTTGATTGAAAGGGTGCGTAGACAATAAATGGGAGTTTTCACACCTCTTATATTTAGAATTATGTGTAAAGTGATATTACTCATGAACAATACATATTAAGGAACTAGTGTCTTTTGATTTGAGATGTTTAGTCTATGACCTTGAAATTGAGGTCAAGGTCATAGGTTAATTGGACGTTCTAGATTTTGACCTTTGCTTTAAATTCATATTTATACATCATAAAGCTATAGGAACTGACATTTTCAACTGAATTTTATCATTTTCATATCAAAATAGATCCTTATTGGTTGAAAGACCTTCAATTGTTCTCTGAACAATTGGTTTTTAATTATCATATAGATTTGTCCCTCTAAAAATTCTGAACCCTTTACCGCAATTTAATGCGGAATATGGCTTTTTTATAGGCTGACTTTGAAGTTTATTTTACCTCTAGCAGTCAAATGTTCAATGTCATTATGTTCAACGAGATGCTGTTCTTTTAATTTGTTAATAGAAGAATCACGTACTCAAATTGTAAATTTGCAACTTGGAATGTTGTCACGCATATATTTGTTCCCTCATTTTCTATCTTGAAAGGTCTGGTCTATAGGTATAGGTCTGTTGTAGATACATTCTAATTAGGTCTTTCCACCTTTCGGTGGAAAGACCTATTGAATTTGTTCTGATTATTATTAGGTCTTTCCACCTTTCCGTGGAAAGACCTATTGAATTTGTTCTGATTATTAGGTCTTTCCACTTTTCCGTGGAAAGACCTATTGTATTTGTTCTGATTATTATTATTTTTTTTTTTTTTTTTCTTCCGCCTAAATTTTTTTCTTGCGTAGTATTGATGTTTCAAAAGATGTCGCTTAGATATTTGGAATATGATGTCGTATAGTTTATACGCTTTTAAAATTTACAACTGCGTAACAAAATACTTTACGTTGTAAGAGTTATCTCCCCAAACACTGTTTTTCTTGTGGCCACTACTCCTTCGCAACCGTAAAAGATTACGACAAATTTATTTTACCAAATTGCTCGTTACTTCTTCAGGATTAGGCAATTCATTTGGACCGAAGCTATCTGGAGACTCCATATGAGAGTTATTTCCCCTTATGCATTTGATATAAGTGATATGCGTTTCTAACTGGTAAACCATAAGTGATAGAGACCTAGGGTCTCTTGATTTGAGATCCTTGGTCCAAAAAAATGAAAATAAGGGCAAGGTCAAAGGTCAAGGTCATATTCTAAAATTTGATTTTGGCTTATTTTCACTTATTTTCAAATACTGTATGACATATTGACAAATATTTTTTCCTAAATTGTTAGTTGCGACATGTCCTTACTTGTATATTTTGGTTGAAAGGGTGCGCATACAATAAATTGGAGTTTTTGTCCATCTTACATTTAGAATTACGCGTAAAGTGGTATTACTCATTAACCAAACATATTAAAGACCTAGGGTCTTATGATTTAAGGTCCTTGATTTGTGACCTTGAAATTTAGGTCATGGTCATAGGTTAAAAGGACGTTCTAGATTTTGATCTTTGCTTTAAATTCATATAAATACATCATAAAGCCATAGGAACTAACATTTTAAACTGATTTTTCATATTTCAATATCAAAATAGACCTTTACTTGTGGAAAGACCTTCAATTGTTCTCTGAACAATTGGTTTTTAATTATTATTAGGTCTTTCCACTTTTCCGTGGAAAGACCTATTGATTTTGTTCTGATTATTATTATTTTTCTTCTTCCGCCTAAATTTTTTTCTTGCGTAGTTTTGTTGTTTCATAAGATGTCGCTTAGATATTTGAAATATGATATTGTATAGTTTATACGCTTTAAAAATTTACAACCGCGTAACAAAATACTTTACGTTGTAAGAGTTATCTCCCCAAACACTGTTTTTCTTGTGGCCACTACTCCTTCGCAACCGTAAAAGATTACGACAAAATTATTTTACCTAATTGCTCGTTACATCATCAGGATTAGGATATTCATTTGGACCGAAGCTTTACGGAAACTCCATATGAGAGTTATTCCCCCTTTCCCATTTGAATTAAGTATTATGCATTTCTAAATGGTAAACCATAATTGATAGAGACCTAGGGTATTTTGATTTGAGATCCTTGGTCCCAAAAAATGAAAATGAGGTCAAGGTCAAAGTTCAAGGTCATATTCTAAATTTTGATTTTGGCTTATTTTCACTTATTTTCATTAACCTTATTAGATATCGACAAATTATTTTTACTAAATTGTTAGTTGCGACATGTCGTAACTTATAAATTTTGGTTGAAAGGGTGCGTAGACAAAAAATTGGAGTTTTCGCCCCTCTTATATTTAGAATAATGTGTAAAGTGATATTACTCATGAACTATACATATTAAGGAACTACTGTCTTTTGATTTGAGATGTTTAGTCTATGACCTTGAAATTGAGGTCAAGGTCATAGGTTAATTGGACGTTCTAGATTTTGACCTTTGCTCGAAATTCATATTTATACATCATTTAGCCATAGGAACTGACATTTTCAACTGAATTTTAATTGTTTCATATCAAAATAGATCCTTATTGGTTGAAAGACCTTCAATTGTTCTCTGAACAATTGGTTTTTAATTATTATTATTATTATTTTTTTTTTTTTTTTTTTTCTTCCGCCTAAATTTTTTTCTTGCGTAGTATTGATATTTCAAAAGATGTCGCTTAGATATTTGGAATATGATGTCGTATAGTTTATACGCTTTAAAAATTTACAACTGCGTAACCAAATACTTTACGTTGTAAGAGTTATCTCCCCAAACACTGTTATTCTTGTGGCCACTACTCCTTCACAACCGTAAAAGATTATGACAAATTTATTTTACCAAATTGCTCGTTACGTCTTCAGGATTAGTATATTCATTTGGACCGAAGCTATCCGGAGACTCCATATGAGAGTTATTTCCCCTTATGCATTTGATATAAGTGATATGTGTTTCTTACTGGTAAACCATCAGTGATATAGGCCTAGGGTCTTTAGATTTGAGGTCCTTGGTCCAAAAAAATGAAAATAAGGTCAAGGTCAAAGGTCAAGGTCATATTCTAAATTTTGATTTTGGCTTATTTTCTCTTATTTTCAACAACTGTGAAAGATATCGACAAATTTATTTTACCAAATTGCTCGTTACTTCTTCAGGATTAGGCAATTCATTTGGACCGAAGCTATCTGGAGACTCCATATGAGAGTTATTTCCCCTTATGCATTTGATATAAGTGATATGCGTTTCTAACTGGTAAACCATAAGTGATAGAGACCTAGGGTCTCTTGATTTGAGATCCTTGGTCCAAAAAAATGAAAATAAGGGCAAGGTCAAAGGTCAAGGTCATATTCTAAAATTTGATTTTGGCTTATTTTCACTTATTTTCAAATACTGTATGACATATTGACAAATATTTTTTCCTAAATTGTTAGTTGCGACATGTCCTTACTTGTATATTTTGGTTGAAAGGGTGCGCATACAATAAATTGGAGTTTTTGTCCATCTTACATTTAGAATTACGCGTAAAGTGGTATTACTCATTAACCAAACATATTAAAGACCTAGGGTCTTATGATTTAAGGTCCTTGATTTGTGACCTTGAAATTTAGGTCAAGGTCATAGGTTAAAAGGACGTTCTAGATTTTGACCTTTGCTTTAAATTCATATAAATACATCATAAAGCCATAGGAACTAACATTTTAAACTGATTTTTCATATTTCAATATCAAAATAGACCTTTACTTGTGGAAAGACCTTCAATTGTTCTCTGAACAATTGGTTTTTAATTATTATTAGGTCTTTCCACTTTTCCGTGGAAAGACCTATTGATTTTGTTGTGATTATTATTATTTTTCTTCTTCCGCCTAAATTTTTTTCTTGCGTAGTTTTGTTGTTTCATAAGATGTCGCTTAGATATTTGAAATATGATATTGTATAGTTTATACGCTTTAAAAATTTACAACCGCGTAACAAAATACTGTACGTTGTAAGAGTTATCTCCCCAAACACTGTTTTTCTTGTGGCCACTACTCCTTCGCAACCGTAAAAGATTACGACAAAATTATTTTACCTAATTGCTCGTTACATCATCAGGATTAGGATATTCATTTGGACCGAAGCTTTACGGAAACTCCATATGAGAGTTATTCCCCCTTTTTCATTTGAATTAAGTATTATGCATTTCTAAATGGTAAACCATAATTGATAGAGACCTAGGGTATTTTGATTTGAGATCCTTGGTCCCAAAAAATGAAAATGAGGTCAAGGTCAAAGTTCAAGGTCATATTCTAAATTTTGATTTTGGCTTATTTTCACTTCTTTTCAAATACCGTATGACATATTGACAAATAATTTTTCATAAATTGTTAGTTGCAATATGTCCTTACTTGTATATTTTGGTTGAAAGGGTGTGCATACATGAAATGGGAGTTTTTGTCCATCTTACATTTAGAATTATGCATAAAGTGATATTACTCATTAACCAAACATGTTAAAGACCTAGGGTCTTTTGATTTAAGGTCCTTGGTTTGTGACCTTGAAATTTAGGTCAAGGTCATAGGTTAATACGACGTTCTAGATTTTGACCTTTGCTTTAAATTCATATAAATACATCATAAAGCCATAGGAACTAATAGTTTCAACTGATTTTTCATATTTCAATATCAAAATAGATCTTTACTAGTGGAAAGACCTACAATTGTTCTCTAAACAATTAGTTTTTAATTAGGTCTTTCCACCTTTCCGTGGAAAGACCTATTGAATTTGTTCTGATTATTATTATTAGGTCTTTCCACCTTTCCGTGGAAAGACCTATTGAATTTGTTCTGATTATTAGGTCTTTCCACCTTTCCGTGGAAAGACCTATTGAATTTGTTCTGATTATTATTATTATTATTTTTTTTTTTTTTCTTCCGCCTAATTTTTTTTCTTGCGTATTATTGATGTTTCAAAAGATGTTGCTTAGATATTTGGAATATGGTATCGTATAGTTTATACGCTTTAAAAATTTACAACTGTGTAACAAAATACTTTACGTTGTAAGAGTTATCTCCCCAAACACTGTTTTTCTTGTGGCCACTACTCCTTCGCAACCGTTAAAGATTACGACAAATTTATTTTACCAAATTGCTCGTTACATCTTCAGGATTAGGATATTCATTTGGACCGAAGCTTTACGGAGACTCCATATGAGAGTTATTCCCCCTTTTCCCTTAAATTAAGTGATATGCATTTCTAAATGGTAAACCATAAGTGATAAAGACATAGGGTCTTTAGATTTGGGGTCCTTGGTCGAAAATAATAAAAATGAGGTCAAGGTCAAAGGTCAAGGTCATATTCTAAATTTTGATTTTGGCTTATTTTCATTTATTTTCAAATACCTTATGACATATCGACAAATAATTTTTCATAAATTGTTAGTTGCGACATGTCCTTACTTGTATATTTTGATTGAAAGGGTGCGCAGACAATAAATAGGAGTTTTTGCCCATCTTACATTTAGAATCACGCGTAAAGTGATATTACTAATAAACCAAACATATTAAAGACCTTGGGTCTTTTGATTTAAGGTCCTTGGTTTGTGAACTTGAAATTGAGGTCAAGGTCATAGGTTAATATGACGTTCTAGATTTTGACCTTTGCTTTAAATTCATATAAATACATCATACAGCCATAGGAACTAACATTTTAAACTGATTTTTAATATTTCAATATCAAAAAAGATCTTTTCTAGTGGAAAGACCTACAATTGTTCTCTGAACAATTGGTTTTTAATTATTATTATTTTTTTTTTTTTTTTTCTTCCGCCTAATTTTTTTTCTTGCGTATTATTGATGTTTCAAAAGATGTTGCTTAGATATTTGGAATATGGTATCGTATAGTTTATACGCTTTAAAAATTTACAACTGTGTAACAAAATACTTTACGTTGTAAGAGTTATCTCCCCAAACACTGTTTTTCTTGTGGCCACTACTCCTTCGCAACCGTTAAAGATTACGACAAATTTATTTTACCAAATTGCTCGTTACATCTTAAGGATTAGGATATTCATTTGGACCGAAGCTTTACGGAGACTCCATATGAGAGTTATTCCCCCTTTTCCCTTAAATTAAGTGATATGCATTTCTAAATGATAAACCATAAGTGATAAAGACATAGGGTCTTTAGATTTGGGGTCCTTGGTCGAAAATAATAAAAATGAGGTCAAGGTCAAAGGTCAAGGTCATATTCTAAATTTTGATTTTGACTTATTTTCATTTATTTTCAAATACCTTATGACATATCGACAAATAATTTTTCATAAATTGTTAGTTGCGACATATATTTTGATTGAAAGGGTGCGCAGACAATAAATAGGAGTTTTTGCCCATCTTACATTTAGAATTACGCGTAAAGTGATATTACTAATAAATCAAACATATTAAAGACCTTGGGTCTTTTGATTTAAGGTCCTTGGTTTGTGAACTTCAAATTGAGGTCAAGGTCATAGGTTAATATGACGTTCTAGATTTTGACCTTTGCTTTAAATTCATATAAATACATCATACAGCCATAGGAACTAACATTTTAAACTGATTTTTAATATTTCAATATCAAAAAAGATCTTTTCTAGTGGAAAGACCTACAATTGTTCTCTGAACAATTGGTTTTTAATTATTATTATTTTTTTTTTTTTTTTCTTCCGCCAACTTTTTTTTCCTTCGCTGTTTTTTTGTTTCACAAGATGTCGCTTAGATATTTGGTATATGATATCGAACAGTTAATGCGCTTCTGAAACTGACACACGTAACAAAAACCTTTACCTTGTAAGAGTTATCTCCCCAAACACTGTTTTTCTTGTGGCCACTACTACTTCGCAACCGTATAAGAAACCGACAAATTTATTTTTCCAAATTGCTCATTATATCCTTAGGATGTTCTGTTTCATTTCAACGGAAGCTATCCGGAGACTTTATATGAGAGTTATCCCCCCTTTTATATATGATATCAGTGATATGCATTTCTAACTGGTAAACTATAAGTGATAGAGACCTAGGGTCTTTTGATTTAAGATCCTTGGTCCAAAAAAATGAAAATTAGGTCAAGGTCAAAGGTCAAGGTCAAATTCTTAATTTTGATTTTGGCTTATTTTCACCTTTTTTCATTAACCTTATAAGATATCGACAATTTTTTTTTACTAAATTGTTAGTTGCGACATGTTGAAACTTATAAATTTTGTTTGCGAGGGTGCGTAGACAATAAACGGGAGTTTTTGCCCCTCTTATATTTAGAATTATGCATAAAGTGATATTACTCATGAACCATACATACTACTGACCTAGGGTCTTTTGATTTGGGATCCTTGGTTTATGACCTTGAAATTGGGGTCAAGGTCATAGGTTAATTGCACGTTCTAGATTTTGACCTTTGCTCGAAATTCATATTTTCATATCATAAAGCCATAGCAACTGACATTTTCAACTGAATCTTAATATTTTCATATCAAGATAGATCCTTATTGGTTGAAAGACCTTCAATTGTTCTTTGAACAATTGGTTTTTAATTAGGTCTTTCCACCTTTCCGTGGAAAGACCTATTGAATTTGTTCTGATTATTATTATTATTATTATTATTTTTTTTTTTTTTTTCTTCCGCCTAAATTTTTTTCTTGCGTATTATTGATGTTTCAAAAGATGTCGCTTAGATATTTGGAATATGGTATCGTATAGTTTATACGCTTTAAAAATTTACAACTGTGTAACAAAATACTTTACGTTGTAAGAGTTATCTCCCCAAACACTGTTTTTCTTGTGGCCACTACTCCTTCGCAACCGTTAAAGATTACGACAAATTTATTTTACCAAATTGCTCGTTACATCTTCAGGATTAGGATATTCATTTGGACCGAAGCTTTACGGAGACTCCATATGAGAGTTATTCCCCCTTTTCTCTTAAATTAAGTGATATGCATTTCTAAATGGTAAACCATAAGTGATAAAGACATAGGGTCTTTAGATTTGGGGTCCTTGGTCGAAAATAATAAAAATGAGGTCAAGGTCAAAGGTCAAGGTCATATTCTAAATTTTGATTTTGGCTTATTTTCATTTATTTTCAAATACCTTATGACATATCGACAAATAATTTTTCATAAATTGTTAGTTGTGACATGTCCTTTCTTGTATATTTTGATTGAAAGGGTGCGCAGACAATAAATAGGAGTTTTTGCCCATCTTACATTTAGAATTACGCGTAAAGTGATATTACTAATAAACCAAACATATTAAAGACCTTGGGTCTTTTGATTTAAGGTCCTTGGTTTGTGAACTTGAAATTGAGGTCAAGGTCATAGGTTAATATGACGTTCTAGATTTTGACCTTTGCTTTAAATTCATATAAATACATCATACAGCCATAGGAACTAACATTTTAAACTGATTTTTAATATTTCAATATCAAAAAAGATCTTTTCTAGTGGAAAGACCTACAATTGTTCTCTGAACAATTGGTTTTTAATTATATATATGACACGTTTAGAATATGTCATATAAACAATATGTGTGCATTGGAAGGTGCGTATGCCTGTCTGATATATATTCATTCTCATATCCACTGCTGGTCAGGATTTTTTATTTGGTATGAAGAGAACATTTCAGAAATAGCAAGAGAAAATACCAATCGGTGTTTTCAACATTGTTTTTAAATTCCGATATAATTTGATATTTTAGAGTTGTTTCATCTGGACAAGACAATTAAACTAAAAAAATAAGAATATTAATACAGATGTATGAAATAAACCCCGCCTCCCTACTAACCTAATATCAAATATACATGGTCTCCACGAGGGCGCTTTTAACCAATCACATTCCTAGAAATGTATAGGAGGTAAGATATATAAATGTACATGGTCTGTTAGTTTGATACCACTATAAAGTTTAAATATATGACATACCGTGCACGAATTCCTATTATTTATAAAATTGAGAATAGAAATGGGGAATGTGCCAAAGAGACAACAACCCGACCATAGAAAAAAACAACAGCAGAAGGTCACCAACAGGTCTTCAATGTAGCGAAAAATTCCCGTACCCGGAGGCGTCCTTCAGCTGGCCCCTAAACAAATATATACTAGTGCAGTGATAATGAACACCATACTAATTTCCAAATTATCTTTTTGATTAGATTCGGGTAGTCCCCTGAGATAACCGGATTTAAATAATGACTGTTTTACTTTTATATAGTGCAGACATTAATTGTTATTGTATTCATCTTTTGAATTCAATGCACTAACATTGTTAGCACATGTTTGTTCTGTTCACTCTGTTGAAAGTGACAGTTTGTCCGCTATGTAATTTTGATTCATCCGAGTTTGTTGTTTCTCTTTTATAGAAACAAAATGAGTGTTGCCAATGTTGGCGTATTCTTGACCGACAAACTTTAACCTGCTATAAACATAACTGATAGGGGTGGCGCAACGACCAAGTTCATACGTGTTTCTCGTTTCTCGTTTTTATATAGATTAGGCCGTTGGTTTTCCCCTTTGAATGTTTTTACACTAGTAATTTATGGGGACCTTTATATATTGCTGTTCGGTGTGAGCATATGATCCGTGTTAAAGGCCGTACCTTAACCTATAATGGTTTACTTTTATAAATTGTTACTTTGGTGGAGAGTTGTGTCATTTACACTCATACCACATCTTCCTATATCTATCATAGTTTTACTTCTATATTCTACTTTTATTATTTTTATGCAGTTTTAAATTGTTTTATTTTAACCTGCATGTTCGGGAAAATGCCTTGTGGATTCTTATGCGATTTGAAAACGTCATTACAATTATTTGTCAGTATTCGTGATAGATCGGTTGTCGAGCATTGTCATAATTTTAAATGGATGCACAGCAACAAGTTTTTTCTTAAATAAACTATAAACACGAGAATAGTTTTGAATCATTTCACAACATAGTTATATATTTATAGAATGAAAATGCGTTGCACTACGACTATATTCGTATTTCTAAGTTTTGTAACCGGAATTATTGCAGCAAGACGTTCAAGTTGCCCTGACATTCGTGTAGTGGACCTATCTCATGTACATGGACCGAAACCTCTTACGGCTCCATTCTTTCCACCGTACAGTTTTAATATTGTAAACAGATCGTACAGTCCGATGCTTGGAGGTAATTGGTAAGTAACATATGTGATAAATAGAATATACAAAAGTTATTTGTTTTGTTAATGCTTTCAGGAATATTTCAGAAGTTTTCTATCGTTGCATTGGTAGACCGTTTGTGAGGCTTCATGGTCTTTTATTTAATTTATCTTGCAGTTAGTTGCTTTTATTTATACCTTTTTGTAATGCGGATGCAGTATTAAACCATAAACCCAAGAATCATTTTAAAAGTATTACCACAACCATTTAAAGATATTTGTATTTCAAAAGATGCCAATGAAAGAATAATTGTTTTAAAGTATACCTCGCTAATAATTTGTTTGGGAACATTGCATTTTGAAGCTTGACCAATATGAAGTGGTTGAAAACTTAATCAACTGTTTATCGAGGTAACATATGTTTTTAAAATGATTGCATGATAAAATGCCGAAAGCAATTACTAATTATGGTAAATAATGGGAAACTGGAAAACACATATGCAATCAATGGGTTGTTTATTGATGTTTATCAAATGTGTAACATTGATTTAAATTGATTTAAATGTACTCTGAATTAGAAAACGCTTATTATAAGTTCAGTTAAAATATATTTCACTAAAACTTGAATGAAAAGAAAATCGAAATAGAAGCAAGAAGAAAAGCTGAAAAAATGAAGAAAAACCCATAATAATGGGTACAATACTAGTATAACATATCTTTTTTAATACTTGATTGTTTAAATCGGGTAATGATTCTTACAGCATTAATCTGCTTCATTTCTTTTCTGTTAAGTTTGCAAGATATTTCAAGACTGGACTAATGATATTTAAGCAATCAATCATTGCAGGATGTGTATACAAAACAAACAGACATAATAGGTGTAAATGTAAAAAAATCGGATAGAGCAGTCAATATCTAGTTATTATATTAATCAGTTGAAAAACAAACTAGCATATATGCAGAGAAAAACAAGAAGATATATATCCTCACCAGTACAAATTATTCTTAATCTGAGGAAATCAATCTTTGATCTTACTCCTAAACACTGCGTACTCAGCAAAACGTTGCAAATACCTTTTCAAAGTCTATGTTTTGATCCGGCCGATGTTCGAACCACGACCTTTCACATATGTGGCCAACAAGATACAATGAGACCAACAAGGCGGTATCTCCTATCGGCAAACACATACTACTTGCATATAAATTGTTTATTAACAGTTCAATTGTCCAATATACCATTTGAGAAACATGTCTTAAGGTACTGCACGCTTGATAAAATTTGTGTTGGCATACATTTGTAATGAATCAATTAAAAGTTTAACACTGCTTACAATCGTTGAATATCTTTTATTTATGCAGGTTTGAAATTAACTATATTGGTACATCTGAACACAGTGGAACACATATAGATGCTCCATCACGTTTCTACAGAAACAGAAAACGCATGCACGAGATTCCATTAGACAAATTATATGGACCAGGAGTTATCATAGATATTAGGAAACAGGTATCGAGAAACGTGAATTACAGAGTAAAAATATCGGTCCGGATGGTCTAGCAGACATCCAAATCAAAATAGAGTGTTCAATACCCAAAACACTTCTGATATTACCTCCTACCAATTTCCATCCTATGAATTCAGTGCAATTACATTTTTAGCGAAATTTCGTTCTGTAAACATAGTTGGAAGTGACACTCCGTCTATTGGCGACTCACTTACCAGTAGAGTTGATTTGTCCAATTTTACATTTCTATTTCAAAGAAACATACCTGTGGTACTGAATGTTGCTAATCTTGACAGACTCCCACTTTCCGGGTCGACAATATTTGTTCCTGCTATCAACATATACGATGGAAGTGGTGCACCGGCCACAATATTTGCAACAGTTCCAGCGTCAAAATTGAAAAGAAGATATTAGATTAAACAGAATATTTAACATTAATCTTTTATAGAGTGACTAACATTCACATTGATAAAAATCGTTTAATATTTCTTTTTTTAAGGGCTGTTCCTTAAGCTTCTTTGTACGGTGTGTGAATTTCAAAACCTGTTTGCGATGACCGCGTTTGTGTTGACGTTGAATACTTCATTAAGTGAAGTTGATGTATAACTGATAAATCATTACCTCAATGATTTTAATTTTCACGTTTATGTCCCTTATCAAGTAAGAAAAATGGCTGTTGCAATCTTATAGTTCGTTTATCTGTGTGTTGCATTGTCGTTTTGGTTTTTTGGTGCACTGTTTCTCTTGTTTCGTTGTTTTCCTGTTAAAGTTGATGTTTTACTCAGTTTTAGTTTGTAACTCAGATTTGTTTTCTCTCAATCAATTTATCACTTTCGAACAGCGGTGTACTACTGTTGCCTTTATATATTAAAGTTAAACATGTTAAAGTTAACGTTTCACTAAATTTTTCTAATATATCCTCATATTTGGGTTGTCGATTTCATATCATAATTTTTACCGGTATGCTGTTTAAAACGCATTTCAATTGTGATATACACAGTTTAAACTCATTAGTCAATGGGATAAAATTAATCTCAAATGTTATCAACTCAACATCGATTTTCTGTTGGTTCTTTTATGTGTTCCGTACCATAATGTTCGGCCTTTTGGAACTAACTTTTTTGGTCTGTTCTTATATTGAGCTGTTCCAGGTGAGACACGGATGAGGCGGTAACAATCATGTTTAACCACGCAATCTTTTCTATTTGACTTTCCAAAGCCATGAGACTGTAATTTAATGGTTGTTCTTGATTTGTGTATTTTTTCGTAAATGTAATTGTTATAAAAGAGCTGAATATACGATAGGTAAAACATCGTGCGTGTTGTGACCAATATTTTCTTACGGCCGCTTTCCTTTCGTCAGGTAGTTTGAGAACCAAGGTAGAACCAAGGTAGAGAAAGCCAACTGTATCAAACTTTTTTTTAGCCTTACAACCTAAATTTTATTATCAAAACAGCCATAACTATCATAAGCAATTTTGTTGAATCTAGTTTTACTTTGTCTGGATTTTAAGAACACCATTTGTTCAAAAATGGTACCCAATCCAAGACCATTCTTATTTATTACTTTCGTTTTATGTAGCATTGTTCAACACACACACACATTGTCTATTTTCTAATGTCAATTTACCTTACTCATTTATTTAAGGATGTTCACAATATGAATACTTATTCTTCAATAAGGGAATATCGAGAACAGGATAAAATTGCAAATATGCATGAGTTGTAGAATAGGTACCTCAAGTTATTGGTTAAAGTAATGGTTGATTTATATAACTGACAGACAACCGGGTATAATTTAACTATGGCTAAAGTCCGTTAAGTATACTTGCTTACATGGATAATTACACAAATGTCCCTCCCTTATAATTTGTTTCTCATCCTACGGGTCGTTATTTTTTTGCAGTACTGTCAACTTGACTACCTGGTACATATGTCCTGGAGTTGACAGTATTGTGATATACACTATAATTTCAATGTCATTGATTTTTGTTGTTTGTTTTTCTACTTACACATTTATTGTTTAATGTAGATAAAAGGGGATGAAATTCATGCTATGGAGACGAGATAAGTAGTAATTTAACCTGTGTCATGTAATTCATGTAATCAATTCAAAACAACTACATGTTTTAGCGTAAGAAAATATAGCCGAAAGCGGTTCATTGAATTTAAAACATCAATTAAACATGCACTTTTCTCAGCTACAAAATGAAATGTATAAGAGTACTTATGATTGTTTTCAATTGTCAAATAAAATTGAATTCCCTAAGAATTCTGAGACCTTGACATGTGAACACATTTATATCCTAGTTTGGGTTTCGAAATTATCACCTGAAGCAAAATTTAATGAAATATATTGTGTTGCAAATTTTTACAAGGATTGCATATTAGTCAGACATGCTAAATAGCTTTGAACTAATTTTCACGCTCAAGAAGTCAAGTGAGTGGTCAGGTATAAGCCCTTGGTTGGGTAACTATTTGCGACCGGTGACCCGTATTTGATATTTCCTTAATTCTGAGCTCATTTATACTTCCCCCGAAAGTTTTCGATACCACTTTTTCATTGGTATAAAAAAAAGAGTTATATTCTCTTGCTTTCTTCTGGTTTCCCGAAGGTATCACCAGCACAGTAGTCAGCACTTCGGTGTTGATATATATATATATCAATTATATGGTCATTTTTATCAATTTCCTTTTACAAAACCTTGATTTTTTTTTCGAAAAAAATAAGGACTTTCTATCCCAGGAACAGATTACCTTAGCCGTATTTGGCACAACTCTTTGGAATTTTGGGTCCTCAATGCTCTTTAACTTTGCGCTTGTTTGGTTTTTTTTTTTAACTATTTTGACCTGAGCGTCACATATGAGTCTTATGTAGACGAAACGCGGGTCTGGCGTATTACATTATACTCCTGGTACCTAAGATAACTATTCCTATTGTGTCAAGACAAAAACAACAATATAATGAAGATGACTCACAAAGGAACACATTCCTCATACAAATAATTGAAAAATATGCCTGCATAAATAAGACCACCAGAAAAACAGATTTTACACTGGATCAAACGCAATACAATCTATAAGCCTCGTATATTAAATTTCATAATTGAACGATGGAATGAAGAGATATGTATCTGGAAGCAGTAGAAGAGCTTATATATGTTGTGATCAGTATACGTTTGTTTGACGTGAATTTTTATCATTGCCTCATTGTCATTATGTAGTGGTTATATAATCTAGTTACAAAACTTTTTTTTTTAAATGTTAACCAGGAAACAAATATACTTCCTAGAATTTGTAGTTCCTTGGGCGGTCTTTAGGTGATATTAAGGTTGAATACATCCGTAATATATGTGTTCTAAAGGTCATTGACGTTGTTATGTCATTAATTATGTGAGCTAATATACATTTACTATTTAAAACAATTAAAACAAGATACTATTTGTGTACTATACGAGAGGATAAAAGTTTTACACAATTGAGATGCATTGGACAGCTAAGACCGTGTTATTTGTTTTATTTGTGTGTTTAATACACGACATAAATTGTGCAAAATCTTCAAGCTGCTCTGATATTCGTGTAGTGGACCTTTCTCATGTACATGAACCAAAACCTTTGACGGCTCCATTCTTTCCACCATACAGTTTTGAAATTGTAAACAGATCTATCAGCCAGGCACTTGGGGGTAATTGGTAAGTAACACATGTAATTAAGGATTTAGCTTCGAAAATAATTAGGTTTCAAAAAGGCTGTTATAAATTAATAGTAGTACAATAGCTAAGCTTAAAGGCAATAGTAGTATACCGCTGTTCAAAATTCAAAAATCGAAACAGAAAAAGCAAATCCACGTTACAAACTAAAACTGAGGGAAACGTATCAAATATAAGAGAACTACGACACAATAGAGACATAAGAGCGAAATGTAACACACACAGAAACTAACTATAATGTAACAATGGCCATTTTCCTGACTTGGTACAGGGCATTTTATGAAAAAGGTGATTTGAACATGGTTTTTCTAAAAGCTATTGAGATATAAGCAATTGCCAATTCGACAGAATATATTTCTCTCTTATCATTCATAACCTTTGGCACCTACTTTGTTTTAATCATTTTAACTATAGAACAAGTACTTTGTAAATTGTTAAAAAATATCTTTTTAAATTGTATGTTTCTTAATTACGACAAAAAAGTGAAGGTCAGCGTTCAAAGTTTTGAATGTTTTAACATGAATATAGCTAGCGCACTCCGATTTCTTTACAACAATACAAAAGAAGAAAAGTGTACATCCTTCAGATAATGTGCATGTGTAAGGATTTCTTTCGGTGTAATTTAAGTGCAATACTCATCTCAATTAGTTTTTAAGGTTTTACAGATGATAATTGATGTTGGTAATTGAACAATTTAACGAAATTAATATCAGTCATCAGTTTTAAAAATCAATGCACTCTCAGAGTAATAATAAACTTAATGTTCAGTAATATCTCAATAGAAATTTGAACACCTAAGAAACTCGAGTTGGCGAATATCGTGATCAACCTGTTAGAGCGATAGCATATAGTTCTTTCAAAATATCAAGTAAAAGGTCGAGTGAAATTTCTGAATGAACATGGCATGAAGTTACATTAGACAAATTGATAAAAATAATGTATACATATTTATGAAAATGATATACAAATAATGTTTACAATTTGTTTTTTAAATTACAAGGTGTGATGCATACAGAGTTCATAAAACAACTACTTTTCCTAAACATATGAATATTATACATATCTTACAAGAAGACGTTTGGGCTTACGTGTTTTGAAAAAACAACCCATGTATAAAAAGATGATTTATCGCGGCAAATGAGACACCTATCCACCAAAGATAATATTCCGCGTATTCAAATGCCAATATTAGACAAAACCCATATCGCATTGTAAATTATAAAAGTGCATATTACCAACATGTAAAGCAATTCAAAGGTTTATGGTTCAATGAGATAAACAGACGTTGTTTTCATTATCATCATCGGTTTTGCAGAAATTTATACGATAGCTACAGATTATACAAACATACATTCTAAAGGTGTGGAATAACAGTTAACAAAGTTGACAAATGTTTAAATAAATGTAATAATACTTTTGAAAAAATATCTCACTATAATAAATGTCCAAACAAATATTTTGGTGGGCAAGTATATTTACTTCGTCTTTTAACTAATGCTCTGGTTCTAATATAATTTTCATCAATATAGGTTTGAGACTAACTATATTAAAACATCTGAACACAGTGGAACTCACATCGATTCCCCTTCTCACTTCTACAAAAACAAAAAAACGCATGCACGAGATTCCATTAGACAAATTATATGGACCAGGAGTTATCATAGATATCAGGAGACAGGTCTCGGGAAATGTGAATTACAGAGTAAAAGTATCGGACATAAAACGATGGGAAGCAACTCATGGACGAATACCGAAGGGAGCAGTCGTTCTGTTTAATTCCGGATGGTCAAACAGATACCCAGTTCCATTTAAAGTATTCAATACTCAAAACACTTCTGATGTTTCTTCATACGAGTTTCCGTCTTATGAATTCAAAGCAATTACATTTTTAGCGAAATTTCGTTCTGTAAACGTAGTTGGAAGTGACACTCCGTCTATTGGCGACTCACCACCGGGTAAAGTTGATTTGTCTAATTTCACATTTATATTTCAAAGAAACATACCTGTGGTATTGAATGTTGCCAATCTGGACAGACTACCTCTTTCAGGATCGACAATATTCGTTCCCGCTATCAACATATATGATGGAAGTGGTGCTCCTGCCAGAATTTTTGCAACAGTTCCAGCGTCAAAAATGGTAAAGAAATATTATGGTTAAGCTCATAATATTTCGTATCTGTCTATTGTTTTAATCGTAAATGACTGCTATATATAAACAGTTCCAGGGTCAAAAACGAAAAAAAAGGATATCAAATTAGACGTAATGATTAACATTAAAATTTGTATCATGTTTCTTTTGTTGACTTTGCTTGCCATTAAAACACGTTTATTTTTTTAAAGGTTTTGATAGTGGTGATTTTTTACGGTGTGTACATACCAAAACTTGTTCGTGCTGACCGCGTTTGGGTTTACAGCATTTTTATTTGTGGAAAAAAGCGATCAATGTAATTTCATTGATAAATCGGATAGCTTTTATGTGTTTCGTGCTAATATGTTGAGCTTGGTTTTAATATATGTTGTGGTGTACCAGGTGACACTAAGATGAACCCCTTACAATCATGCTTATCCCCGCCATATTCATTATGTGCCTGTTCAAAGTCAGTAGGCTTCACTGGTTGTCTTACAAATAGTTGTTATAAATTAGGCTGTTAGATTGTTTCTTAAGAACTGTTTAACGGTTTTCTGATCGTTACCTTTTATAATTGAATAAACATTATATAAAAAGTCCTGCGTTTGATGACTCAGAATTACTTACGGCTTCTTCTCTTTCGTTTGGATATGTTAGAGAACAAAGGCATCGAAAACCAAATGTATTAAAAAGTATAATCACAAAAATACTGAACTCCGAGGAATATTCAAAATAGAAAGTCTCTAATCAAATGGCAAAATCAAATGACAAAACACACAAACGAATGACCAACAACTGTCATCTTCCTGACTTGATGCAGGCATTTTCAACAATTTTTAAAGGCTTGACCATCTAAAAAGCATTATCAGAACAACCAGAACTCTCTGGAAGTTTGTTTATAGCATTCCCGATGTCAACTATATCTACTCTAATATATATGTTAGCATATTCGCTAAACAAATCCGCATTATGTATCAAGGGAATACTAAGGACAACAGGAAATTGAAAATAACTAATTATTTTCAAAGGTATGATAAAAGGATTGAAGACAAACAGATCATTACAAAACATGATATTAACTTTCAATACAATTGAGAATGTCAAAGAGACGACAACCCGACAAAAAACAAAAAATGTGTAATGTCCACCAATGTGTCTTCAACACAGCAAGAAATTTCTCACCCGGAGTCGGACTGCAGCCTGTCTCTAATTAAACACGCGTACTTGTTCGGTGAAAATGGACATCATCCTTAAATCTAAAACATATACATATGTTTTTTTATACATATAGATGATATGAAAAACACAAAGTTTTATAAAAAATGATTCTTATATGGCGTGCCTCTTTCGTTTTATGAATAAACCCATGCTCTAATACCAATAAACATGTTTTGCGTATATCATGTATATTGTCTACTACAGAATAAGGAATTTTATCAAATTGCCATGCATTCAATATATTTCATTAACTTAAAACACTTCCATACTCTTAAATGATGTACATGTTGTTACTTTATCATTTATTATGCCTGTAATGTGTTACATTCCAAAATTGACATATTTGACCTAGATACGACAACTGTTCATGCTGGCTGTTCAAAAACTCCTCCCTCTGAAAAATCACAGTGCCAGCCGTTTGCTTCTTTACAAACAAAAAAAAAAGAGGTTAATGGAAGAGCCTTCACCATCGCTTTACCCTTATGTGCAAAGTCCAGACCACATAGTCAGCATTAAAAGGCCCCGAAATGACAAATGACAAACAAGAAAACGAACACCATAATAAATGTACAAAAAAAGAACGAAAAACAAAATTTTACACTCAAACAAACTACAACCACTGCATTACAGGCTAATGAAACATCCTCTGTTGGAAAATAACCCACACAGACATCTTAGCTCAATTAAACATCCCCCATTTGCATAGTATAGAACCATTCTGATTCTACAAAACCAACAATCGATATAAATGTAGGTTCCTAGAATAGAAGGATACCGAATACAGTGACTCGATATGTAACACATTTGCTGTACGGATTTCTTTACCTTGAGACCAACACAAAAAATCTATTATTAGTGCAGATTAGTCTTACACAATTGAGTAAGTTCAACACCAACTTTAAACGTACCATTTCGTTTCTGCAAAACTCAATCCTCGTATCTCTAAATATACACCAGAAGAACTGCCAGTAATTGATTCATATATAGCAATCATAACATGTGGTATGACTGTCAATTAGACAACCCTCCACAACAGATCAGATGTCATAAAAGTTAAAAATTATGTGCCGACGTACGGCCTACAACAATGAACAAAACCATATCACATAATCAACTATTAAGTCCCCGAAAAAGCATACATGCATGTAAAACTATTCAATATAAAAAGAAGCATCATATTTCAAAACTTAAAGTACCACTGTGGATTCATTTATTTCGTGGATACCAATATTCGTTAAATAAGAAAAAATACATGTTTTTAGATAATCAATTTCGTGGATTTGCTTAAATCTGCAAATAAGCCTTTAGGAAATTTGTCATTTGTTGAACATTTAATTTCGTGGTTTATGTGTATCCTGTAATTACAATGGTTTATTTATATACGGGACAGACAACCTGATATAATATAACTATATGTAGCTTAAGTCCGTTTAGTATATTTGCGTACATGTATTATTACACAAATTCCCCTAATAATTTGTTTTTCATCCTATGCGAGGTTTGTTTGTAGTACGGTTATATTGACTACCTGGTTCATGTGTACTCGAGTTGACAGTACTTTGATATACACTATAAGTTCAATATCATTGTTTTTTTTTTGTTTTGTTTCTTTATACATAATTATTGGTTAATTTATGTGAAGAGGGATGGTATTCATGTAACAGAGACTTTACTTCATAGTACAAGTAGTAGTTTAACCTGTGTCATGTAATTTTTGTAATCAATTTAAAACTACTACATGTTTTAAACGTAAGCAAATATAGCCGGAAGCCGTTTGTTTTATTTTAAAAGATGCACCTTTTTTCAACTAATAAACAAAAATCTTAAAGATTTATTATTTTGATGACACATACTACAGATGAATATTTTTCTATTGAACTATATGTTTACAATTAATAAAACAAAAAATGATGATTTTCATAAACTTTCTATTTCGAATTTAACAAAATACTAAGGATTGTCTAATCAGACAAATATTACTCTAGCCGTATACATGGTATAGGATAAAACTTTTCAGAAATTTGGATTCCTAACGTCATTTAATTTCGTATATATTTTGACCTACAACATTTATAAACTATAATAAGACGGGTAACTTAAACGAGGTTTGAAAGTGTTAGTTTTTAAAATCATATATAATAAAGACAATATTAAACATACAAAGCGCAACATTTCAATAAGTTTGTCAGTACAAAAAGTCAGAAACAATATGATTAAGATTATACTTATTTAATTGTTAAGCATTTGTTACATACACGAAATACGTGATCATCATTGATTATCATTATAATTTATAGTACCTCCTATATATATTTAGGAATAAACTCATCATAGATACCAGGACTAAATTTTGTATATTCACCAGACGCGCGTTTCGTCTACAAAAGACTCATCTTAGGAATATAATTGATTGAAAGCGTCCGCGTGGAGACCGTGTATATTCCTTATCAGGTTAGTAGTGATGCGTGGCTTATTTCAATACACGGTTAGTAGTTGAGCTACCAATTTGGCACTATTTCATTACTCAAATGAATTGTAAGTTCTATTGAATATTGTTCTATCAAGGTGTTGATATTTAATTGTTATTGTTGACATTAGTTTTTTGTGCAGACCAATAGAAGAAGGTTCTTAAAATTGAACACTTGGACATTTTAGTATAAAAATAAGAGGATGTGGTATGATTGTAATTGAGACAACTCTAATCTTAATTCAATAAATAAAGATAGTCGATACAATAAAGTCGTTACATAGTGTGATAGTGATTTAATACGATATAAACGGGGTCAGTACATTCCATATGGGGTTCGATCAAAGCTATGTAACTAATAATATTTCACAATCATTTCTAAAATGAAGCCCTTAAAAATTAGAAAATTTTACAAAAAATGGTTCAAAATTTGGCTTTGGAGTTTATCATTCATATGATTGATGAAAGGAAACATTAATGAAACATATTTACATATTTTGTTTTAAGTTTGTAAGAACGATTGCATATCAATAAGACAAGAAATATGTCTTTGACCTAATTTTCAGGTTCTTATAGTCAGGTTAAGTATGCAGAAATAAGCCAGTTAATTGTTAAATATTTGTGACTGGTGACCAATATTTGATGTATGTGTTTCTATAATTTCCCAGAGAGTTTTGAAATGATTTCATTATTGGTCTAAATACAATTCAGACGTCATATCATCTTCAATTGTTTTATCCGGGGGGTTTTTTATATCCAGAAAATAGCGACTATGTACGATAACAACCCACAAAACAGACACAACTATGTTGCAAATTATTGGAGAGTGTACCTCCATATTAAATCATAAGAGAAATAGATTCCACATTGGAGCCAATGCAATACAATATATATATATATATATATATATAGAGATATAGGAAGATGTGGTGTGAGTGCCAATGATACAACTCTCCATCCACATAGCAGTAATGTAAGCCTCGTTTCCTGTATCTTGAATTTCTGAATTGAACGGTGGAATGGAAAGCTATCGACGCAGTGGAAGAGCATATATCTATTATGTGCCGTATACGTCCGTCTGACGTTGATTTTATAAAAATTATATTTTTTATTTATATCCGTGATATATGTGTTCTAAAGGTCATTTACGTTGTTATGTAATTAATTACCGATTTTAAACCGCATGTACGTACTAAAACAATTCAAGGAGACATTATCCTATTTATATTCTACACAAGCTGATGTCATTTTCATACAATAAATATGCATTGGACAACTGAGACCGTGTTTTTCGTTTTATTTGTGTGTTTAGTAAATGGAATTAATGCCGTAACATCTTCAAGCTGTTCTGATATTCGTGTAGTGGATCTTTCTCATGTACATGGACCAAAACCTCTGACGGCTCCATTCTTTCCACCATACAGTTTTGAAATTGTAAACAGATCTATCAGCCAGGCACTTGGAGGTAATTGGTAAGTAGAAAAGGTCATTAACGATGTAATTTTGATCTGAGCGTCACTGATGAGTCTTATGTAGACAAAACGCGCGTCTGGTTTATTAAATTATAATCCTGGTTCCTTTTGATAACTATATTCGCTCCTGTTACGTCTGTTTCTATCTTTCATAAGCTAGAAATAAGTTTCTCTAAAACTGGAATGTCATACTTATCTTGCAAGGAGCCATTTTGGCTAACTACTATTGAAATGAGATATAAGAAGAAGTGGAATGCATGCAAATAAGACAACTTTATATATAAGTTCAAATTTTAGAATTTAAGAAACAATTTAATCGATCTGATAATTTTAAGACTGTCCTGCAATTTGATGATTAGAAGTTGTTGATAGATTTTTCACACTTGAAGAAATTAAGTTAGAAACCAACCCTCAACTTCGTTCTTGTTCACTCCTAACGCACACATTTTTATTTGTTTTCAAGGATTTTGAATTCTCAACAACTTATTATAACGTATCCTTACTTGCAGGATAATGTATTTTTTGTCAATTTGGCATTTCTATTTTTGTCTCTCTAATGGGGATATTTGTGCTTAATTTTATCTTTATATGTATTCTTTTAGTTTCTGATACATGATTGTTTTTGGCTTTGAGCTAGTTTCAGTAACTGCAAGTATTCTCAAATTTCAATTTCCGAATCTAATCATCGGTGATAATCAAATTTACAATTACAGATAAAAATCGCACTACAATCAAATCCCGAAAAAATATTTTGGTAGGCCTGGTTATTTTGCTTCAAGGTATGTTTCTCTTTTAATAACTATGTTTTCAATATGTATTTTATATTATGTAGGTTTGAAACTAACTATATTAAAACATCTGAACACAGCTCAACACATATAGATTCCCCGTCACACTTCTTCAAAAACAGACTACGCATGCACGAGCTTCCTTTAGAAAAGTTATTTGGCCCGGGAGTTATCATAGATGTCAGAAAACAAGTCTCGAAGAATCCGAACTACAAAATTCAAATGTCGGACATAAGGCGATGGGAGTCAACATATGGACGAATTCCGAATGGAGCAGTTGTTCTGTTGAGTTCCGGATGGGATAAAAGATACCCGGATCCGAATGTCGTTTTCAATACTAAAACCGTTTCCGATATAACTTCGTATCGATTTCCATCCTTTGAATTCAATGCAATTACATTTTTAGCGAAATTTCGCTCTGTTCATATAGTGGGGAGTGATACTCCGGCTATTTACTTGAATTCTGCAAGAATTGATTTGTCAGGATTTACTTTTCTGTTTCAAAGAAATATTCCAGTAGTATTGAATGTTGCTAATCTAGACAGAATCCCTCCTTCAGGGTCAACCGTATTTATTCCAGCTATAAACATATATGACGGGAGTGGAGCACCGGCCAGAGTATTTGCAACAGTTCCTGCGTCCAAAATGGTAAAGAAATATTATGGTTAAGCCTATAATATTTCGTGTTGGTCCATTGTTTTAACCTTAAATGACTGCTATATATAAACATCTTTCACAATTTCTTGACTCAATCATTTAAACACCCAACAATGATATGTATAATGACAACTAATCATGCCAATGGTTATATCTATTAACTTTTACCAACAGAAACATAAGGCGATATATAATAATAAACAAAAACCAAAGGATATAGGGTATCTATCTGAATCAATGTCGTCTAATTTTTCTGGAGTAGCTGTGATCATTGTCGGTATATGGTTTGGTTTGTATTGCTTGTTATTTGTCGTCTCTAAAAACAATTATTACATTTTATGAAACAAGGGGCGCAAGTGCCGTTGTAAATGTAAACAGATTATAAATTGGTACCTTATTCATTGTCAATTGTTAATATATATTTATCGATGAGACACCAGTTGACAGATTTAACAAAAAAAAAAAACACTTATCAAAACAAAACATTTCTTCAACAATATAAATTCGTATGAACAATATGTTCAACTCTACAAAATAGAGTCTAAACAAGTTGTGGATTCAAAATCAAACCTATAAAATCTTCATCGACATCCTACCGGTATTCTACCAAATAAACCAGAGGACAGCCACTGTCAAGGTTCCATACTTAAGATATGTACATGAATATGTGGCGATATTTAAAAAAGTAGCAAAAGATAAACCGAGATCTTCAATTTTAAATTGAAAACATTTAGACGGTCAAAGACATTTTTTTAACAATATACCGAACTCAAAATGGAAAAGTAAACACAAAGCGCGACAAACACCACAAAAAATGGACGTGATGTCAGAATCTCCCGAAGGTTAACCAGATGTTGATCAAAGTTGCCTTCGATATCACACCAGTTCGTCTCTAACTCAGACGACTTACAAACTGTTTATAATAAATATTGTGGAAATATGTTTGTCCTTTCATGATAAAAATAGGTTATAAATCTCTATTGTTGGACTCACACTCAGTCCCCAAAAATATTTTTACGTTTGATATATTATGGTAAATAAAGGCAACAGTAGTATACCGCTGTTCGAAACTCATAAATCGATTGAGAAAAAAAACCATATCCGGGTTACAAACTAAAACTGAGGGAAACGCATAACATATAAGCGGAGAACTACGACACAACAGAAACACAACATTAAAATGTAGCACACACAGAAACGAACTGTAATATAACAATGGCCATTTTCCTGACTTGGTACAGGACATTTTTAGAAAAAAATGATGGATTGAACCTGGTTTTATGGCCTGCCAAACCCCCCCCCCCCTTTCCGCTTTTAAGACAATGTTTAATACAATTAAAATGACAACATTACATGACAGGAGTACAATACAAAAAAAGGTAAATGGGTAAATACTATGAACAACATGTGATCATTTATAAGTGCACATTCTTTTAATTTGTGTTGATACTTTGGAATCTGCATCCGGATAATTAACATGAATAAATACCCAATTTCATTCGTTTACATATTATTCATGTGTGGCTTATAAGTATGTAGGGTCCGAATTTCATCCTAACAAAATAGAAAATTAGAAACACAACGTTCTTATCTGTGTCTTTCACTAAATGTAAGCCAAAATACTATCTTAGGAAATTTTTCCATGCAAGGAACTCCTGATTGATAATATTATGCTACTCTGTTCTGTGAATTTCAAACATTGAATTTTTAATTTTAATTGCTTTAATAACAATTTGTTTTTGGTTCGATGATATTCTGATCCTATGCTCACGATTTTGTCAACATGTTCGGCTCTTTATCTTCAGTGTGAGGTACTCAGAACATCTTTTGACACGGTATTAATGTGTGTGGTATAGGCGGAAACCCGTTTTCATAGTCTGTTATAATTGCAATTTAACGTTAAATGTATATATAAAAAACAATAGTGGAAACAGTTTCTGACTTTATTTTTAAAACTGTACATAATGTTGTTTTGTTGTTAGCTTGTACAAGTTCTCGGCCGCTTCCACTGATTTTGTTGGATGTATTTTTTTTGGTATCAATCTAATAAGTTAAACCCTTTTGTTATACTGTGACTCCACTGTCCAATGTTAGGTTGAGGATTTTGATCACGCTAACATGTATAACTCCGCCATATTCTGCATGTATATGTATGTTTCATGTATGAATTTTAGCATAAAAAAACAACTTCAAAAATCTGAAAAAATCTTTACTCATGGAAAAAAAAAGAAAGTTAACAATGATCGGAAAAAAAGTTGTTGTGAAATCTCTGGTTTTACGAAATATAACATATTTAGTTTCTGTATCTGAAATCGACAAAGATTCACTTTATAAAATAAAAAAAATAATTTATGACTTCATTTGGGACCATAAACAAGAAAAAATTAAAAGAAAAACAATTAACATGAAAAAATCTGCAGTTCTTGGAATGATAGATACTGATATTAAAAATTAAAAGGGTAAAACGATTAATAGAAGGTGAACAGTCAAATTGGAAAATTATTTCGACATTATTTTTTAATCAGTATGGATCAAATTTTCTAATATTTCAAATGACTCTGGATAATTTGAAATCAATAAATAAAAAAATGAACAAAATCCATAATTACTACTCATACTTATAACTTGGATGAGATACGGCGGTGGTCAAACAAATAAACCAGAAAACTTTAGAACCATCAGACAAAAAATTATATGGGGTCATAAATACATAAAGTCAAATGGGCATATTTAGTTTTTAATCATTGAAAAAGACAATATAATCTATGTAAATGACATAATTGATGACAAAGGTAGAATATCAAAAGAAAACATCCTCAAAAAGTTAAAATGTAATAGAAACTGGATTGCTGAAATAATACAAATAAGAAAGAGTATGCCAAATCTGTGGAAAGATATATTACAAAAAGAGGACTCATCAAAATATATTGTTAAGTGTAAAAAACAACTATCTTCAAACATGTTAAATAAGGCGCAATTATATATGATTTACAAAACATTAATAATAAAGACATTTATGTAATGCTATCAAATGTAAGTAAAGATATTCCTATAGGGTGTACAAGATGGCGGAAAGAACTAAATAAAGACAAAGATCAACAAAAAATGAAATACACATTAAATTTTGTTTTCAATTATTTAGATGACATTAAATTAAACATGTTTCGATGGAAGTTGTTACATTATATTTTATATAGGTACACATCTTTCCACATGGAAAATGTTCAGTGTGTGGGGTACTAGATACTTATGAACACAATTGCTTTGAATGTACTTATTTTAAATTTTTTTGGAATACAATTTGTATTCTATTAAATAAGCTTCATATAGTTACTTTAATTAAAACATTTAGTGGAAGGATGTAAAATAGAAGAGGACTCATTAAATGATATTAATTATCTCTTGACAGTCATCTTATTCACTTTGTACAAATGCAATTGTATTTCAAATAATAAGATAAATCAAGTTAATGTTTAGGAAATATTTAAACAAGAAATTAAATACAGATTTTATCTGATGGTGTATAGAAATAAAACAATAAGTAAGATGCTTCAAATATTATTTTTTTTATTGAAATGTATCATGAGTGAAAATTAATACTATGCTAGACTTTTATAAATTATATTGTAGTTGTTGGTTTTTCATTTTTTGTATGTATAAACAAACAAAACAAGACACTTGATTCATTATACTTTAAAAACAAAAATGTTTTTTTTTGTATATGTTGGTATCAAATGACATGTTAAAATCTTTTTTTTCTTCTTATTTCTGTTATATTTACAGATACATATTTAAACTTGTTCACTCTATATACATTTTATTTGTTTCTGTGACAAAATCATTATTAAACGAATAGTATATAATACTTACCAAATTAGTTTTATCTATACCAACACTATGTTTTAACAACAAACATGTGCTTCCCTTTGCACTAGTTTTCGGACAATGCACTGGTAAATAATCTAGCACAAAAGTTCAAGTACAAATAACTGTGCCAATGACTATAAATATGGGAAACTGAATACAAATTCGGAAGGCAAATTGATGTTCCGTAAACACGTGATTCATACCATGGAATTTTATTCTTAATGTGTATACACTGTATTTGAAAGAATGTATAATGTAATATAGAATTAATACTTTAATAATTTAGTACATTTTATTGAGCTTTTTCCCTGGAAATTCAGTTACTAATAACAGGGATACTCAGGCTAACGTTGTAATCCGAGTAAATTGTTAAAACAGCAGATATGTAATAAAAAATATTTACTTGAAAAAAAAGGTTCAAGTCAGGAGCCTGTAATTAAGTGATTGTCGTTGGTTTCTGTGTTACAATTTTATGTTTCTTTCGGTTGTTTTTTGTACATTAATTATGCCATTAGTATCATAGTTTAAATTGTTTTTCATATATAATTTCGGCGCTTTTTCTAACTGACTATTCGGTATTTGCTTTGCACATGGTTGAAGGCAATCATACCACATCTTCATTTATACATATATGTTTGATCAATATAGAAGTATACAATGAATCATGTGATTTTGGATAAATTTTATTTGTTTCAATCAAGGTTATATAAGTTTTCAGTGATGGCATCTGGATACCATGAAAACTACTCTATTTTCCATCTGAAAGACAAATAAATATAAATGATAAAAAATATAGTATGTCCTCTGTTATAAAAAAACATTATCTGTCTAAATGAACGTTCGATAAAATGAAAAAAAACACCTGTCTTAAATTGAGTCTAAAAAGTCGTGTCACAGATGATCAGATAATATTTATCATTTATGAATATCTTTAATTCTTTCATCCTTTTTATCTTAACGTCCTTAAATACTACCAGAATTGATTTGTCAAAGTCGGAGCCCCTTAATCCATCATACATTATAGTTGTGTTTTTATTTCTTGAGTTTTATTGTTATTGTTCGGTATTTGTCATAAGCTTCGCTTGAATTGAACAGTTATGTTTCGGACTATGTACGTATCTTCGCGTTACTGTTTTGGGTGTAATATTAGCAATACAAATAAACTGTCAATTCAAAAATGTTTGCAATAGTTTTGTTACGAGCGATTGCAATTTGGACATTTCAAAGGGAGGAGATAGGGACACACATACAAACTCCTGATAGATTATATTAAATGTGCATATAACTTCCCATCATTTTACCAAGACATTGATGTTGACGTTCGCATTGAAACGGGGAAATCTTGGATGATTCAGCTCCTCTACATCTACCCGTCAATATAGTGGATCTGCCGAGAAGAGTATCTACTTTTAAAGACTACTGCAGACGGACAGGGTATGTTCAACTGATCATAGATAAACCACTTATAAATAGCAGGATTGAAATTTTATATTCGCACCAGACGCGCGTTTCGTCTACAAAATAATCATCAGTGACGTTCGATTAATTTTTATTTAACTAGAGGCTCTAAAGAGCCTGTGTCGCTCACCTTGGTCTATGTGAATATTAAACAAAGGAAGCAGATGGATTCATGACAAAATTGTGTTTTGGTGATGGTGATGTGTTTGTACATCTTACTTTACTTAACAGTCTTGCTGCTTACAATTATCTCTATCTTTTATGAACTTGGCCCAGTAGTTTCAAAGGAAAATGTTAATAAAAATTTACAAATTTTATGAAAATTGTAAAAAATTGACTATAAAGGACAATAACTCCTTAGGGGGTCAATTGACCATTTCGGTCATTTTGACTTATTTGTAAATCTGACTTTGCTAAACATTATTGCTGTTTACAGTTTATCTCTATCTATAATAATATTCAAGATAATAACCAAATTAAGCAAAATTTCCTTAAAATTACCGATTCAGGGGCAGCAACCCAACAACAGGTTGTCTGATTCATCTGAAAATTCCAGGGCAGATAGATCTTGACCTGATAAACAATGTTATCCATGTCAGATTTGCTCTTAATGCTTTGGTTTTTGAGTTATAAGCCAATAACTGCATTTTACCACTATGTTCTATTTTTAGTTGTGGTGGCCATCTTGATTTTATGGCCGGGTCACCGGACACATTTTTTAAACAAGATACCCCAAAGATGATTGTGGCCAAGTTTGGATTAATTTGGCCCAGTAGTTTCAGAGGAGAAGATTTTTGTAAATGATAACCAAGATTTATGAAAAATGGTTAAAAATTGACAATAAAGGGCAATAACTCCTAAAAGGGTCAACTGACCATTTCGGTCACATTGACTTATTTGTAAATCTTACTTTGCTGAACATTATTGCTGTTTACAGTTTATCTCTTTCCACAATAACATTCAAGATAATAACCAAAAACAGCAAAATTTCCTTAAAATTACCAATTCAGGGGCAGCAACCCAACAACAGATTGTCCGATTCATCTGAAAATTTCAGGGCAGATAGATCTTGACCTGATTAACAGTTTTACCTCGCTCTAAATGCTTTGGTTTTTGAGTTATAAGACAAAAACTGCATTTTACCCCCTATGTTCTATTTTTAGCCATGGTGGCCATCTTGGTTGGTTGGCCGGGTCACCGGACACATTTTTTAAACAAGATACCCCAATGATGATTGTGGCCAAGTTTGGTTTAATTTGGCCCAGTTGTTTCAGAGGAGAAGATTTTTGTAAAAGTTAACAACGACGACGGACGACGGACGACGGACGACGGACGACGGACGACGGACGCAAAGTGATGGGAAAAGCTCACTTGGTCCTGTGGGCCAGGTGAGCTAAAAAAGTAACAAGGAACAAAGTTGAAGACTTTGGAGGACCAAAAATCCTAAAGGTTTTGCAAAATACAGCTAAAGCAATCTATTCCTGAGGTAGAAAAGATTAAGTATTTATATTGTATAGTTTTACCCTTGTCAGACATTATTTTTAATTTGTTTAAAACTATCTGACGAAATAATTGCCAACTGTCATTGAACATCTACATTTTAAATATACTTACATGGAGCGACGCATTGATTACTACATCCTGTTCTGCAACATTTCTTAGGAGGAGTACAGTCACTGTCTGAAAAACATTGGGCCTGGAAACCATGTGGGCAAAACGGATGTGGATTGGCATTTGGTGGACAGCCTCCAACACCAGACTTACAGCGGCATACTTTACATCCTTGACTGTCAGTATCGTATGTCACACCATTTTTACAAGGAGGACAGTAAGTAGCTTTACATGTCTTTGATTTACATTTGCATATCTTGCAGCCATGACTATCTGTTACGTATTCGACGCCATATGGACATTGCTTAGGACAGGATGATGTTTGACATTGATAGGTTTTGCATTTACAAACTTTGCATCCGTTGCTATCTGTATCATAGATAACACCATATTGGCATTTATCGCAATAGGTTTTCTTGCATTCATATGATTTGCATTTACAAACTTTGCATCCGTGACTATCTGTGACATATTCGACACCATGTGGACAGTAGATAGGACAGGACGATGCTGGGCAAACATATGTTTTACATTTACATATTTTGCAACCATGACTATCTGTTACTATTTCGGTGCCATGTGGACAGTCGCTAGGACACGATGTCAATGGACATTCATATGGTTTGCATTTACAAACTTTGCATCCGTTGCTATCTGTATCATAAATAACACCATATTGACATTTAGGGCAATAGGTTTTCTTGCATTCATATGATTTGCATTTACATATCTTGCATCCGTGACTATCTGTTACATATTCGACACCATGTGGACAGTAGATAGGACAAGTCGATGTTGGGCACACGTAGGTTTTACATTTACAAACTTTGCATCCGTGACTATCTGTTACGTATTCGACGCCATACGGACAGTGTTTTGGACAAGATGGTGGTGGGCAGTCATATGATTTGCATTTACAAACTCTACATCCGTGACTATCTGTTGAGTATTCGATGCCATATGGGCAGTGTTTTGGACATGATGGCGGTGGGCAGTCATATGATTTGCATTTACAAACTTTGCATCCGTGACTATCTGTTGAGTATTCGACGCCATATTTACAATATTTTGGACAAGATGGTGGCGGGCAGTCATATGATTTACATTTACAAACTTTGCATCCGTGACTATCTGTTGAGTATTCGACGCCATGTGGACAGTAGATAGGACAAGATGGTGGTGGGCAGTCATATGATTTGCATTTACAGACTTTGCATCCGTGACTATCCGTTATATACTCAACCCCATGTGGGCATTTAGGACAATACGTTTTCTTGCATTCATATGATTTGCATTTGCAAACTTTGCAACCATTGCTATCTGTCTCATAAGTTACACCATATTGGCATTTAGGACAATACGTTGGCTTGCATGTCCAAGGTTTGCATTTACAAATCTTGCATCCGTTGCTGTCTGTCTGATAATCATAACCATTGTTGCATGTTTTCGGGCATGCATATGGCAGACAAGGCGAGGGTTTACATTTACAAATTTTACATCCGTTGCTATCTGTCTCGTAAACTTGACCATATCTACATTTACAGTAAGTTGGCTTGCAATGTGTGTCTGGAACGATACAAGAGTTCAGTGTAAGTCGATTAGTTTTAAAATGGAACAATTAGGAAAGAAAAATTTGAACATTGGATTAACAAAATTTCCAACGTTAGTTGAGACATGCACAAATTGCGTATTATGGCTTAGGCACGTTCCTTTTAGCTTTTACATTATAATAAAAGCAGGAAGGTTGACTAGCCAAAAAAATCAGGTTCAACCCACTATTTGCTCTTAATATGTCCTGTACCGAGTCAGGAATATGACATTGGTTATCAAATAGTCCGTTTCTAAAATCTTTGTATATGGACGTTTGATTTTGTTGCAGTTGAGAGTTTCTGTTTTTTGATATTTCCTCTTATAGCTTATGTATTTCCATCGTTTTTTTTTGGTAACCTGGATTTGATTTCTCTAATTTAATTGGTGGCTTTTGAACAGTAGTTTACTTTATATAAAAATATTAGGGATGGCAACGAGTACTCGAGTACAGTTTTAGTACTCGGATACTCGTTTGACTGTTATACATCTTGAGATATTTCTCTTCACATTCCCACTCATAACCCATTCGTAATACTTAAATAAAATCAATTGACAACACAAATATAATATATTGAGGCTACCTTTTGTTATAGTAGTACCAGCTACGTCCTTTCCTTCAGAGGGAATTTTCTCATATACATTTATTGAAACAAAAATAGAAAGTCAAACCGTCTTTCGTCTGAAATTGTTGACCAGATCATATTTCTAAACAAGAACAAAATGACCTGCGTTAAACCCTACACAACTGATTAGAGACATTTTTAACGGTGTTTGTACAAGATCAACACTTTCATGGATTATAATTAACTCATCACAAGCCGTAAAAACTTACCTTTGTTTGTTAATCAAGATTCCTATGTAAACGTAATTGGTATGAGATGTATATCTAAACTAATTTAATTACTCTGTATTTGAAACTGAACCTTAATTGTTTTATTTCCAATTTAAAGATATAGTTTTATTTCCAATTTAAAGATATATTCCATTATAAACCGTAGAAAACCATGAAAAAACGTTGATGACGTCACGGTCACATGACTAAATTATGTTTATGGGCTCATAACGAAATAACGTCAGCCAATCAGAAGACGCGCTACATCCAAAATTAAATTATTTTAATGTTAATGTTAAATTAGCAGTACTTACGAGGATGGTGTCTTTTGCATTGTTTGTTACAGTCATGTCTGTTAGGGAAGTTATTACCATTACCACCACACCCAGAGTACCAAAACAGAATACACCTTCCTTTCTGTTTATCATATCCCCAACGTCGAGCATGCCAGTGACAGGTGCCTTTCACGATTGGTGCGTCACAGGTGTATCCTAAAACAAAAATATTAAAAAAGTTTTCGTTTTTCTTATATCCATTACCTCAGCCATGCCATTTAAACATGATTTTCATAATGGAGAAGTCACATGAATAGCCTACAACGAAAATGTTGGATATGATTCCGTAATTACTCATGTCGCCAACGTCCAGCATGCAAATCACATATGTCTTTCACATTTGGAGAGTGACAATTATAGCTAACAATAAATTTGTTTAAATATGATTTTATTTTTCATATTCCCTAGTTCGAGAAAGCCAATGAGAGATGCCTTTCACAAAAGGTGCGTCACATGTATAGCCTGCAATGATGTTTCAAATATGAGTTTTTTTCTGTAATGCTATCGTGTGGAAGTAATCATGATATCCCATTTTGCTATATACTTACAAAAAATAGATACAAATATAACTAACTTTACAGTTTATCCTTAAATTTCTAAAATTTGTACCGATATCAATAACATATTTGATTTTGATAGATTTCACACTAAAATGACAAATTGTAATCGACAATATTCTATCGCTTGGCTTAATTGGAGACATTTATTATAGATATCCTTCTGTCGAACATACCAATACAAAAATCAATAATTTATAGGACATTGAATCGAAAAAGGTTTCAGACAATATTAAAAATAATCACCCATAGATCGAAAATAAACTAACAACGCCATGCTAAAAAAGAAAAAAAAAGACAAACAGATAAATAAAAAACAAAAATATATGGATTGGTTTCAAATGAAACAGCTGTCTACTAGAAAACCGAATGACGTTTATTTATTTGTGTCGTGTCTGTGTAAAGTTGTTGCTGTTAATTACCGTGTTAAGCGTCGGTGTAAGGTCAATGTTAGTATTACCTTGTTAAGCATCGATGTAATGTAGATGTTAGTGTTTACCTGTGTGGCATCGGTGTAAAGTCAATGTTATTATTACCTTGTTAAGCGTCGGTGAAAAGTCAATGTTAGTATTACCTTGTTAAGCGTCGGTGAAAAATCAATGTTAGTATTACCTTGTTACGCGTCGGTGTAAAGTCTATGTTAGTATTACCTTGTTAAGCATCGATGTAATGTAGATGTTAGTGTTTACCTGTATGGCACCGGTGTAAAGTCAATTTTATTATTACCTTGTTAAGCGTCGGTCTAATGTAGATGTTAGTATTTACCTGTGTAGCGCAGGTGTAAAGTCAATGTTAGAATTACCTTGTTAAGCGTCGGTGTAATGTAGATGTTAGTGTTTACCTATATAGCGCAGGTGTAAAGTCAATATTATTATTACCTTGTTAAGCGTCGGTGAAATGTAGATGTTAGTGTTTACCTATGTAGCGCAGGTGTAGAGTCAATGTTATTATTACCTTGTTAAGCGTCGATGTAATTTATATGTTAGTGTTTAACTATGTAGCGCAGGTGTAAAGTCAATTTTATCATTACCTTGTTAAGCGTCGGTGTGATGTAGATGTTAGTATTTTCTGTGTAGCGCGTTTTAAAGTCAATGTTATTATTACCTTGTTAAGCATCGGTGTAATATAGATGTGAGCTTTTACCTGTGTAGCGCAGGTGTAGAGTCAATGTTATGATTACCTTGTTAAGCGTCGGTGTGATGTAGATGTTCGTGTTTACCTGTGTAGCGCCAATGTAAAGTCAATGTTATTAATACCTTATTAAGCGTCGGTGTAATGTAGATGTTAGTATTACCTGAGTAGCGCCAGTCTTAGGTCAATGTTATTATTACCCTATTATGTGTCGGTGTAATGACGATGTTAGTATTTACTTGTGTAGCGCTGGTATAAATTAAATGTTATAATTACCTTGTTAAGCGTCAGTGTAATGAAAATGGATGTTAGTATTTACCTTTAGATGTTAGAATGTACCGGTGTTGTGCCGGTGTAAAGTCAATGTTATAATTACCTTATTTAGCGTCGATGTAATGTAGATGCTATTATTTATCTGTTACACGTCTTTGTAAGGTGCATGATGTTATTTGATTGTGTAACGTCATTGAAAAAAAGATTTTATTATTTACCTGTTAAGCGTCAGTGGAAAGTCGATATTTTTATTTACGTTTGAGGTGTCTTTGTTATAATTGATGTTATAATCAACCTGCTAAGCATCTGTGAAATGTAGATGTTAGAACCTACCTGTGCAGCGCCGGTTTAAAGTCAATGTTATTAATACCTTGTTAAGCGTCGGTGTAAAGTTAATGTTAGAATGTACTTGTGTAGCGCCGGTGTAAAGTCCATGTTATTATTACCTTGTTAAGCGTCGTTGTAAAGTTGATATTATTATTTACCTGTGTAACATCGCTTTTGACATTCCTGATGAGAAGCAAAATTGTTTCCGTTTCCTTTGCATCCACCATAAGAAAATCTGCGACATCTTCTTCTGTGAGTATCAAAAAAGTATCTTGTAATGTGTCCACGACATGGACCTCTACTCTTAGGCAGGTTACAAACATCTGAAGAGGGAAAACAAGTTGCTTCTAAAAATGTTGGATTTTGCCGGACGAAACCCCCAAACGGGTAATAGTAAGACTAGGGGCTGGTGGGTGTACAATCACGTGAGGGAAATTGGGTACATTACTTCTTTCCTCAAATCCTTCTACATATTTCACTTAAGATCAGTGAAATTTCATAGACATTCAAGGCTGCACATTTGACAAAATCGTCCAACTACTAATATGGAATTGTTTGAATTGTGTTGACTTCAATATTTTTCAGTAGAATTGACGAAATATGATGTTCAACATATCCTAAAGTTTCGACCAGTATTCCTTAGTAAAATATATTGCAACTCGGCTATAACACTTCAATTCATTTCTTATTCTGTGTCTTAAAAATTATATTTTTTTTTCATCAAGTTAGCCAAGTTAGCTCTTTATTAGTATCAGTGAAGATCTTCTTTGACAACGTCTTATCATCTAATGTGTCTAGATATAGGAAGATGTGGTGTGAGTGCCAATGAGACAACTCTCCATACAAATAACAATTTAAAAAGTAAACCATTATAGGTTAAAGTACGGCCTTCAACACGGAGCCTTGGCTCACACCGAACAACAAGCTATAAAGGGCCCCAAAATTACTAGTGTAAAACCATTCAAACGGGAAAACCAACGGTCTAATCTATATCAACAAAACGAGAAACGAGAAACACGTATATATTACATAAACAAACGAGAAACACGTATATATAACATAAACAAACGACAACTACTGTACATCAGATTCCTGACTTAGGACAGGTGCAAACATTTGCAGCGGGATTAAACGTTTTAATGGATCCAAACCTTCTCCCTTTTTCTGAAACAATAGCATAACATCACAACAAAGAAAAACATATGTGTCTACATATTTCTACGACTTTGGCTTTCGAGTGTTCAAGTTTGTGCCTTCTTGGTGAAGATAACTCAAGATTTTTTTGTTACTAACTTATTTTACCTTCAAAAAGTGATGTGGCTTTACATTTAATTGTAAAAATATTTCCTTATAACTATAATTGTAAATTGACGAAATGAGGACAACAGCAACTTTTCAGGCTGCGGTACAAATAGTTGATATTGTAATCCTCAAAATCTTCTGACAAGAGAATGTTGTGTTACAGGATGTTTAATGAAATGTATATTTTTACCTCCTGTTGTTGGTGGTTTTGGTGGTGGCGGCACTGGACCTCCGCCTCCAACACAGTGTTTACCGCATGCTGTAGGTGAAGCAAATGGACAACAATTTTGACCTACAATATACAAAAGTAAAATCTTATACTAGTTTTAAATTTCATACAATGATTACAATGATGTGTGTTATAACAATGAAATAATAAAATAAAATATATGACAATAGAACACTGAACAGTTATTGCATGCACATTGAAGATAAAGTAATATGGGAGACAATCAATTTCTGTAAGGATTATTCCCCTTTAGTATTAATAGAATACATATCGTTTAAGGGTTTTATTAGACATGTTTGAATGTAATTATTTTCATGGTGTTGTCATTTTTTTTATTTCCATTTGCATGACTGACAATGAAATTATTTAGACGATAAGGCAATCCATAAGCGCGTTGAAAATACTATCAAATGCAAATATTAAAACATGAAACTTTACCATACAAATATGTTATTATGTTTTTGAATCTTTTCCTATGAGGTCTCATTCTGATAACTACAGAAAAAAATATGTGATTAAGCTGACTAAATGCGTCTTATTTTATGACATATTTCATTCAGGTCTAGTTATACATGACCGATGAACTATAGATTTACTTATGTTCAAGAAAGGTTATCATTAGACGACGGGATGCGCGTTCGCTGCGTCAAGTTAATGATTTTGACTCAATAATTGCTTAATCAAGCATATGAAAGCCAATTTTAACTAAATAAAGAGAGTCTTCTTTGTTATTTTTAGACATTAAGGAAAAAACATATAATTCTAATAATTTAAAATGCCAATGCTGACAGAAAACATGTCAGTGGTCTTAAAGCTTGTTGTAAAAAATTGGAAGTCCGATGTTAATGTTTATTTTTTTTTCCTGATGCCATTTTTGTGGTAGTTTTTTAAGCTATCAACATATATAGTTAATGTTCATGTTCTGTCAGAGTATATCATGGTAATAGAGATTTCAACCTTTTAAATGCTTCTAGAAACAAATTTACGTTAAACATACCTTTTGGACAAGTATTTAGGTGGCCACATTTATTCACAAACAACTTTGGACATTTGAATGGATGTATTTGAGGACATTGTTGCACTACTGAATTACCCTGAAAGTAAACAAAAAAGAGCTATGCATTAGACATCATCGTTATGGACAGTTTTGCAAACACCTCCTTCTTTTGTCGAATTTGTAAACTGTAAAGTTTGATCTCATTTCGAATTATTCTCTTGCATAATGTGGCAATTGGGTCATCTACTTTACATTTATGTATCCTTCTTTAGTTAAAATATCAGGACTTTAAATAAATGAAGAAAAAAAAATACATCCCTTAATTTCTTTTTGTCGTAAACAGTTGTTGCTACGCAACATGCGTGTTGGAAGGTTCAATATGTACAACATCGCAAAAGAAAGTCACTAGAACATCTATAGACCACAAACAGACTTGAATACTAAATTGGGCAAACAACTGAATACAATTTTGAGCCTTTGATAGTGTGTATTGCTAGGCTCGATATGCACTTTGAAAATGAATAATTAAACAAATGTTATAATACAACACCGTAGAGTCAAGCCAAATATTAAAAGATTAATAAATTCATACTTTACGCAAGAAATAAAACCAATTTTGCAACCGTTGTGAATCAATATTTGTTTTGCTATATTGCTCAAAGCTCCAAGGCAAACAAAACTAGACAGACTTTTCCTTTTAATTCTGGCACCTCAACGAAGTTTGTGTGATATATTGTTATTTTACGTTTAATTCTTACTTTTTATTAATTTTCCTCTTTTTACACTCTTTTGTTCAGCTTATATCCGGGAATTGTAATATACTTGATTTGATAAAGACAATAGATTTAGGATTTATACTTATTAGTGCAATCAGATTATTAATTCTAAGTTTAAACGTTTTTGGTTTTTGCTCAGTCTCATTTGTGTAGCTATGTTCATAATGAACTTGATATATATATCTGTATATAGAAAATGTGGTATGAGTGCCAATGAGACAGCACTCCATCCAAGTCACAATTTCTGAAAGTAAACACTTATAAAGTATGGTCTTAAACATGGAACCTTGGCTCACTCTGAACAGCAAGCTAAATAGATCCCCAAAAATTAGTGTTAAATCATTCAGACAGAAAAAATCTATATTACAAAAATGAAAAACTAGGAACATATATGAAACACACCAACAAAAGACAACCCCTGAACACAAGTTTCTTGACTTAGGACAGGTGCAAATGAAAGCAGCAGGGTAAAATGTTTTAAAAGGTACCAACCTTCACCCTTACATGAAACAATAATGACAAACATCACAACGTAAAAAGACACACTATGAAATATCTGTATTTATTGCCTTCTATGTTTTTGTTTTATTACTTTATCTGAAAGTTGAATAGAGTACATATAAACACTGTGTTTATCTCCAAGTTATAACCAAATATATTTATGATCATTTTTAGAAATCTATAAAAATTAATATTTTTTTTTATTGGGAATTAAGGGAATTACATCGGGTTATTAACCGATTTCTGGTTTGAAATATAAACTAATGCGTAGTTTGCTAAAAATAAAAAAAAATAAAAATAAAAAAAAGAAACAAGAGTGATTTATAACAAATCTAAAGAGGGAATCAAATATTTGGTTTGTATAGTTCATGGGTTTGCTTTAATTTTGAAAGCGTTCTTGCTTTTGCCTTCTTATACCTTGGACAAAAGAACAAACAAGACACACAAAACTGCAATCATCAGATATGGTAAATCTGTCTATGTGCATACGGCTTAGTGGAACACAGAATAACTAGTTAAAACAGTCGAATATCAATTAAAATGCTTGATCAGTTTTGATACCATCAATAACTGAGATTAGGTCCTGAAAAGTTCATCAATTCCAACCATTAAGAGAGCTGAAATGGCTACTAGGCTAATTGTGTATTGAAAGGCGTGTTCGAACAAACTTTCAACATCTTTTAAACAATGAGGTATGCGATATACACCCTAAACATATTGGAATACTATGTTGATTAGTGTCAATTGCTTAACCATACAATTTTCGTTATTGATCATTTCCTGCTTTATTATTCAACAACCAATTTACAATATCGAAGGTTTTATGTAAATTATTAAATCATAAACCTTATCAAGTTTGTGTATGCATAAATGAAGAGAATTCAGGCAACAGTTTAAAGAGTCCTCTAGTTAAATCATGACAAAATACTTGTACAAAAGACTCCTCAATATGAAGACGTTACTTCGTGTGTAACTACTAGTATCAAGAAGGAGGTTTTGAGAGTTGTATGAAGTTTGGATGTTCGGAAATTGCTTTTTTTGAGAATATTCAAATACAAGACTTATAGGAATGTTAATCCAGTGACGCAAACTAGTAAACTGTAAACTATATCTTCATATCTTCAGAAGCTTTTTTCTCTGGCATAGTGTTTTGGCGTCAGTAAATGCTTGAAAAAAACTGTTTTATCACATGATTTTTCTCATTCATTACTGAACATAAGAACAATTTTAGTTTATTGTATCAATACTATAAATATGTTTGAGTGTAAGTTGCACCCGAATGTTATTTGATCTGTGACAATTTGCTTTGGAAGTCGAAGTCTGCTTTTCTCAAATACAATAAGACTAAAATCTGCTATATTTTTGGTCCATGAAATGTTTGTAAGGTATTCATATTCGAATGATGCAGTTCATCTGACCGTAGACTTATTCTTGATTCATTTGACAACATTTGATTTTTTTGGTTAGATCAGTTACGCAGTTTAAGTTAGCAATATGTCAAGTATTTGGTGTAAATAGAACGATAGTAAGATGCATATGTTCGTTTGATGGATACGTTCATGTTTTATCTAACCCGCTACTTATTTATAATTGATTGTTTAAGGTTATATTTTCGATGTTTGTTCAATTTCCCAGATTATACATGCAAAAAACAACCACAGTTGAAATAATTGTAAGATATAATATCGATAATAAAGCGAACATGTCCTTCTCGCAGGGTACATCTAGTCCTTATCTCGTTTTCAAGGTTCATTATTTAACAAAATATTTTCGTTATGTGAGGTTAAGTTCAACTGGTAGTTTGAATGATGGTAAGTTGTGCATATCAGTATTTCAGGTTGACATTACCCTAACTTTGCTGGAATGGATGAAGCTATGGGATGTCTGTATCAAAAAGTTAATCTCAAATCTTTTAAGAAACAGTTCATGCACGGTTATCTCAAGTCAATATTATTGTTTCACTGCTAATAAATGCTAGATGGTGAAAAGAAAAAAAAATGAGGGCGAAGGGATGCGCACATTACTGTGGTCCAAACTCATAACACTTTTGTCTGTACTAAAAATGAATAAACATATCCTGTGCTGCATGGATTACTGTCGTGTTCTATTGATGTTAGTATATTTGTTTACATAGCGTTGATTATTGATAAGGATTTGGTTTACAGAAGAAACAACTACTATAAAACAGAACAAATGAGGTGTTAAATATTCATTATGGGGGAAAATAGTCAAATCAAATGTAACACACACAGAAAAAACGGACTAAGCATTAGACAAAATCCTATGAGAATAACAAATATAACATCAAAACCAAATACATGAATTTGGGATAGATAGGTACCGTGACACGTCCCATAGTAATGTGTATTCACTCTCAAAAATAAGAGATAACAGACGTGTTTTCTTCTCAGAATGACGATACCAAGTAGGTATTTCACAGTTGTGTCTGTGCTGATTTGTGCCATCTATCCTTTGATTTCGTAAGGTTTTATGTACTTTACACTTTTAAAAACTACATCAGAGTTAGGTATGTTTGTAAATGATTTTTTAACTACCAATATATATCATAAAAAAGAAAACCAATAGTTTAATTCGATACTTAGTCATATATTTTTCCATTTAGCAATATGCTAAACCGTATGTGTTGTTGCATGTAACACGATTGGCCTATAAACAACAAAATAATCTCCCTTTTGTTAATAAAATCCACAGTCAAACATGATATTGTAACAGTTTGATATAATCCAGATTTTTTCAGTCAAGACAATGTAATTGGTTTTGCATACACCGAATATTTGTGTCTAAGTTAGTTAACATTGATTCTATTTTGTTTCGTTGACACACGACAAAGTACATTTGATTAATTAAATACAAATTAAGTAAATATACTTGCTGTATAATGGTTTTTATTGTAGATTTTTTTTTGTATGCTCTTACGATATATAAGTTTATTTCTCGCCCTTTTACTGGAGCATGAACCCTGTTTTATATTATTTTTTGCGGTCATTCTCTATTATCGATTGAGCCTTTGCAAAATGTAACGATAACGTGTATGTATATGTTGATTAATATGCGGATGTTTGCAAAAATGAAACTATTTCAATCGCAGTAGTTTTCTGTTCGTTGTATTGGTTGATATAGTCTGATTTTGTTTTACCTCCCCCACCCCTTGTTCCTCCCCCCACCCCTTTTTCCTCCCCTCCAAATAACCAAATGGTACAACCAAAAGCTTAAACATGTTAAACACAGGTCAACACATTGGAAAACAACTATGATACTGTACTTCCTATCGGCATTTTTTTGGTAGAAAGTTTAGATTAAACGTAGTATATATGTAGGTACGAAATAAAGGCAACAGTAGTATACCGCTGTTCAAAACTCATAAATGCATGGACAAAAAACAAAATCGGGGTAACAAACTAAAACTGAGGGAAACGCATTAAATATAAGAGGAGAACAACGACACAACATTAAAATGTAACACACATAGAAACGGAGTAAGCATTAGACAAAATCATATGAGAATAACAAATATAACATCAAAACCAAATACATGAATGTGGGATAGATTAGTACCGTGACACGTCTTACAGTATATATATATTTATGATCTTATATTAAATTATAGTTTGTTCAAAACGTTTACTAAAGTTGAATAGCCACCGTCAGTGTGAAGTATACAAAAAATAATTCTTCAATATGTAGGTTGTTATTTTATTAGCCCTCGAAATTTCATATCAATATATATAGGTATTGACAGTTTTACCAAAAAAAAGTCAAATAACAGATATATCGAACTCAAAGGAAATTCAAAACGGTAAAACCCTTAATAAACGGAAAAATCAAAATAATTCTATACATTCTTTGTTGCGATGTTGTTTCACAATAGCTTGTGTAAATAGAGGCACTTTGAAAGATAAAAATCAGAGGATTCAGAAAATCCGACAAAATGTAAAATAACTGAGGAGTAAGCATCCTTCAGTTATGTTATTTGGAGAACTAGGTGCTGATGACAGATCTATTATAACTTCTTTTTTTTCAATTCATCACGACTGTTGGTGATCAGTTGCTAAAAGTATTGCAAAAAAAGCATATTTTTTTTTGGCTATTTGTGCCGTTTTATAAATGTATTCCTTTTTATCAAAATATTCTAGTTTTTGTTTTCTAAATGAATGTTGTTATTACAACGGGAACATACAATATTTCGTTCTATTGCAAAAATTACAAAATTAATGTTTTTTTTACAGGTTTTGTTTTTAAAATACACTACAAAATTACTGGCGTTGCGGCTAACTTTTTCAACAAAAAAGACAGCTTCCTAGAAATATAATGTCGAAAAACATGTACTTGTAGTTTAAAGGTTTTATTTGTTGAACAAATATAATAAAATATAGTTTATATGAACATTTTGCACACAAAATATTTGATGAAAGAAAACTCATATACATCAAAATCAATACAGTTTATTTTCTTTCTCTTCACACATTTCATTATTAAATACAAATTTATCAAATTAAATCACTTTACTTACGACTATTGCTTTCCAAATGCCACAAAAAAGAATAATGAATAAGTAACTAGCCATGATAGCTGTTCAACTGCAGCGTCACACGCTATATAAAATATGCCGTAAGAAATATTTCTTATATTACATTTATACAAACTTAAAATCTACACAAAAGTTTATCCGACTTATACCAGAAATATGGTCATTTGCATATACAATATTTTATGCGTTCACATACAATTTTAAAGACCGATGATTTTCAGTGTAATAATAGGATAAATGTACATGTGTTTCACCATGCAACAAATTAAATTGGTCTAATGGAGCGAATATTTTTAGACACAATAGTTAATTTCTTCAAATATATGTCAGCATGTTATTTTTATTATCTTAGCACTGTCAAATTAAGACTTCAACGTCATACAGCAGGCACGATTGGGTGATAATTGAATAAGATAATTTAAAACGATATTTTCGAATTTAAGAGATTGTTTAAAAGGTTTACACAAGGTATACATCATATCGCAATAATAAAAAGTATGACCATGTAGAGCAAATGAATTGGCAGTTGGTCGCCTCGTATCAGGATTTTGTCAACTGTATTTGATTTAATTTTGGATGTAACACGTTTTCTGATTGGCTGACGTTGTTTTGTTTATCAGCTCATAGACATAATTTGTCATGTGACCGTGCCGTCATCACCGTTTTTCATGGTTTACTCCGGTTTAAAATGGCATTTATAATTCAATGTTAAGAGATGACTGTTATATTGTTTCTGTCTATTCGAAATAACATAAAAAATTATTCAGTGTGCACCACATTTTTTATGTTATTTCTTCATAGACAGAAAACATATTACAGTCATTCCTTAATGGTAATACTTAGGTATTGACTTTTATGTAAACTTTTCAACTGACATATTGTAACATTGACTAATCTTGATGTTCTCATCAGTTGATTTGATGTAGTTCTTATAATTTTATTTTGACTGACTGCAAGGCAACGTTAGGAATCCCTGTTTCAAACATAACTTTTTTTACGAAATCTGTGTATCACATTTTATCTACTTTATATTTGAGTTTCGTCGGATTTAATTCGACATTATGCAAGTGCACGTATTCATGTTCATCACTACATGTATAAGACCTTGATTGGTATGGCAACTTATAAATACGAAATAAATGATGAAGTTTAGTCTATTTGCAGATATTCGTATAACAGATGTTACTTACCTGCCCGCCTATGGCAAACTTTTTTGTTCTTTTTTGTTTATAGCTATTATCCTTAAGATAAGTTTTGAATTTTCAAATATTTTGCCTGGAGCATCTGGTGCAGAAATAATGGTACCGTTTATGTTATTACAGACAACATGGAGATGTTTGCAACACAAAATATGTTTACAGATGTAGTGATACTCATTTGCATAAGGTCGATTTCTACTCTATTTGTTTTACTTCAACAAGGACTATGCCATTGCTGTTTGACAGTTTCATAGGGAACCAAAAGCATAGTACCCATTATTGTTTGCTGGAATAGATTTACATCAATATCGATAAATATTCAAAGTTGTTGTAGGATGGTTAAATATTGTTTTTTTTAATTTGCGTTCATTGCTCTTAGAACCGTATGCTTTCAAACATCAAATATTGTACTTAACCAGTGATTTGAATGGTAAATATTTTCGTTTATTCTCTGAAGGACTAAGAGGGACTTATATAACACAAACAACTTTAAATTCGAATTGTCTATACACGTTTAGGTATACCTAGAATAGTATTACTTGTTATTAAGAATTTTAAAATAGGAACGATGTTAACTCTTGTGCTTTGAAAAAGTTAACATTTCCTGTTCTACAAGCACCCTACATTCGTGTTGCTTAATCACTTACTAATCCGGAAATATTTCGCATACATGTACTTTTCCTCGATCTTTTTTACTAACATATCGTATTGAAACAGTCATTTATTGTTGGAAACTGTCTACAGAGACCAATTTAATGTATGGACGTTTAGTGTGCATAGAGCCTAAATAAACGCGTATGTACTTGTTTATTGATACGCTTGTAGTCTTAGTAAAATAGTATTATAACAATATTTTTTTTAATAAGCCAAGATTTTTTTTCGATCCGAATAGATAGATATTAAAAAGAAGATGTGGTATGATTGCCAATGAAACAACTGTCCACAAGAGATCAAAATAATACAAACATTAACAACTATAGTTCACCGTACGTCCTTCAACAATGAACAAAGACCATACCGCATAGTCAGCTATAACAGGCCCCGAAATGACAATGTAACACAATTCAAACGAGAAAACTAAGGCCGTATTTATTTTTAAAAAAATGAACGAAAAACAAACATGTAACACATAAACAAACGACAACCACTAAATTACAGGCTCCTGACTTGGGACAGGCACATAATTACATAAATAATGAGGCGGTGTTAAACATGTTAGCGGGATCCCAACTCTCCTCTAACCTGGGACAGTGGTATAACAGTGCAACATTTTAACGAACTATCAAAATCAGTTGAAAAAGGCTTAACTCATCAGATGGACAAAAATACAAGTGGACGCAGCCGGGTACTTGTAACCCCATTTCATCACAAATAAGAATATCGTACAAAACGGCGATTTGGTGATATTACAAAAACTGTGCTTTCATTTACGATACAGAACGATATTTACCGAATAGAAAATATTGGGCGAAAAATGCAGAATGAAAGGATAACGAATGATAAAAGAGTATTAATGTAAGCTTAGACATGGTAAATTGTTTTATTCTTGTCCTTCGTTTGTGTATGTCTATATGTCTTTTTGTTTTTCTTAAGTGTATGTTTTAAAGTGTTTACGGTTATAAAAAAATTTAAAAAAATTACCCCAGTTTAAACCTTTTAACCCTATTATGTTTTGATTACACATTGTTGTCAATTATGGAATTTTGTAAATATAGCAGTTCTTGTCCATTTGTTTTTGATGTGTTTTGTTATTTGATTTTGCTATGTCATTATGGACTTTCCGATTGGATTTTCCTTTAGTTTAGTATTTTTGTGATTTTATTTTTTATACCACTGTCATACAAGCGTGATATTTAGCCAGCTATAAAAGCAAGATTCACCCAGCATTTTCTACATCAGAACATGCTTGTATCAAGTCAGGAATATGACTATAAAACAGACGCAAGCATACATAAAAACGGACTATTTGATTACAACTGCCATATTCCCTACTTAGTGCATTGTTTGTACAGTAACATTTAGAATACTAGTATATAGTCATTGAACTATAAGGATAAATATTTGATGGTGATACTAATCTAGTCTAACACCTGTTGAAGTTATGCGGTTCCATAAGGGTTTTCCTTAGTTGCCTCGGTTTGTATTTTTTTTTTTATTAATATATGATAATAAAACATCCATAAACGGCCGATGTTTGAAGTTAACACCTAAGTATCGTTATATCTTATATGTGAACTTTTATGTTAATTCAGTTAAGCCGACTAAGTAGTCCAAAAGTAGTTGAACTCTTCGAAATACGTAGTTTTAATACCAAACACAAAAGATATTCAAATAATTCATATCATTCATAAACATTGAAATGAAACGTCAGTAGTCATTCTCATGATTTTTATGCGTTTAGAAAAAAATCAGTTTTAAAAAAATCAAAAAGAAATAAAAGAAACAAATCTTGTAATTTAAAATAGTTATCAAAGGTACCAGGATTATAATTTGATTTGCCAGATGCGCGTTTTGTCTTCATAAGACTCATCAATGACGCTGAGATCAAAATAGCTATAAACCCAAACAAGTACAAAGTTGAAGAGCATTGAGGATCCAAACATCCAAAAAAAAGTTATGCCAAATACGGCTAAGGTCAAGTATGTCTGGGATAAGAAAATACCTAGTATTTCGAAAAACTCATACTTTTGTAAACATGAAAATTTATACAAATATGACCATAGAATTGATATTCAGGTCCACACCGAAGTGCTAACTACTAGGCTAGTGATACCATCGGGGACTAGCAGTGGCATAGATGCAGGATTTTTTTTCTCTTATTGTACTGTCTTAAGATACTATATAAAAACCAATAAAAACTAACACAGTAACATTATTTATGAAAACAACAATGTAGACATCATCCGATCCCCGAAGAAGCGACTTAACTGAGTAAATGATAAATATAACGATCTGAAAACTAATATATCGACAAATTGATAATTTGCTGGATTGATTTTTGATTGCATAACGTTTAGTGATTTCATAAACATACAGCACAACTTAAAATCAACACAATATTAGGTAAATCGACGGGACAGCAGAGCAGGTAAACGGTTATAATGATTCACGCACAAATGTGATTCAAGCGTAACACGGTTTAAGATCTGTAATAACACATGAAATCTTTAATAATGACCTCTTGACATCAATTTTCTCTTTGAAGTTAGTTCGAAAAGAGAACGAAGAGTGTTGTACTATATATTCTCCGGCTTCTAGATACACGCGAAAACGAACATATATATTCGGTTTTAGATATATACCGAATTGGTGAACTTATAAACCTTAGTTTTGATATTTTTATTATATCTATCTGACTTTATTAGTGTATTTGTAAATAGTTATCAAAGCTATCAGGCTTATAATTTGATACGCCAGACGTGTGTTCGTCTACATAAGACTCATCAGTGACGCTCAGATCAAAAGAGTTAAAAAGCCAAAGAAGTAGAAAGTTGAAGAGCATTGAGGACCGAAAATTTCCAAAAAATGGAATAAGAAAATCCTAAGTATTTTGAAAATTTCAAATTTTTGCAAACAGTTAATTTATTAAAATTACCATGTAACTGATATTCGTGTCAACACCAAAGTGCATGTTTTACGTAACACGACACAATTATAATATTATTATATTTTTTTTTAGTTATCGTCAACATTCTTTTTTTTAAAAGATGCCAACGATTTCAAGATAAAAATTTAGATGTATTACTTTGCTGTTTTATCATTTTTCGTCAATATCAACACAAGGACGTCGAAAAGGGAAAACAGTAATTGATGCTAATTTAAGATAGCAAAAAGTAAATTACCTTAGTTGTATTTGTCAAAACTTTTACATGTTTTAGAAAAATGTGGTCCTCAATGCTTTTCAAATTCGTACTTTATTCAGCATTTTTAACTTTTATTGGTTCGAGCGTCACTTATTAGTCTGTAGTTCACAAAACACACGTCTGGCGCATAAGTTTTGAATCCTGGTATATGTGATGAGTTTATATATTCGACCTAGTTACTTTGGATTGCCATGAGTCTAGCACATGTATTTCAGTTTCATAACTAGTCTTAACTATCGTCATCAACCATATACCTTTTATTGTAATGAATGGTTTATCATTGGACTTTGACTTTATGATATGGAGATAAGCTATACGGAACCGTGAGTCGAATAAAGAAAGAAAAAAACAATATTTTGACCAAAGCCATAAGGGAAAAAATTGAAAATCCACAAAATATAAGACATAAATCTAGGATAAAGCAACACAAATCTACCGACACTAAGACGGAATCCATGTGTTCATATGAATATAAATAGTTATAGTTCCGTAAGTGGCACATGATGTGTGGCTCAAGGCAAGTAAACAAACTGTTGACAAGTCACATTCGTTATTGTTACAAGCATTATTGTTACATTCGTGGAAGAAAGACATATTGTAGTTGTTAATTTATTTGTTCTGTTCTATCAATTTTCACAAATACAATTCATGATGGCAACAGTTTACATTGTATGTTGTTCTAGAAAAAGGGGATATCATGTAAAAAATGTAAATAAACTCATCATAGATACGACAATTTAATTTTGTATTTGCGCCAGACGCGCGTTTCGTCTAACTAAAAACTGATCCATGACATTCTCCATTATAAATAAATTCGCCTCGTTTGAACAGTTTCTGATACCCATGTTCGTTTCCTGTTTTTTTTTCTTTTTCGTGATATAGTCGATAGTGTTATATGGTTTTTAAACACAGCCATTTTTTTTAAATCAAAACATCTTAACCCATTGCATAATTATATCTATTTAATCCTTTTAAGTACACCCAAATGACCCTCATATTTTGGTAAGGTACGTGTTGTTCTCTTTTTAGTGTTCAATGCCTATTTATAAACTGTTTTTATTTTTTGGTATTGTTTTCGTATTTTTGTCACGGCGTTGTCGGTTTTGGTTTGAATAACCCTTTGGTATCTTATAATTTCTTTTAGAAACTATGTAACCAATAACTAGTAAAACTAATATGAAGCTCTGATAAAAATCGTGTATCGTTGGGAGTTGAATTGTAACTGAACATTTCTGCAACTATACAAAGTTTTATGTTCAACTGAGTTTTGTCAAAGAACGTCTCGTCCTTTTTCTTGAAAAAAATCATCGGAAGAAACCAAGGACTTGTTGTTACAAATTCTGTATCAACTACACAAATAATACACGATGGTGTTGACTATATAAAAAAAGAAGATGTGGTATGATTGCCAATGACACAACTCTCCACAAGAGACCAAAATGACACAGAAATTAACAACTATAGGTCACCGTTCGGCCTTCAAAAATGAACAAAGCACATACCGCATAGTCAGCTACAAAAAAACCGACATAACAATTTAAAACAGTTCAAACGAGAAAACTAACGGCCTTATTAAAGTACATAAATGAACGAAAAACAAATATGTAACACATAAACAACGACAACCACTGAATTACAGGCTCCAGACTTGGGTCAGGCACATACATTCAGAATGTGGTGGGGTTAAATATGTTGATGTTGATTTTCTAGGTGCTGACGTTGTTCATCTTATTGTATTCTTGTCTATGTTTTTTGATAATGTGCATTGCCTTTATCATGTTTATGCCTTTCTATTTATCTTTGTTGACATATTTGATTGTTTTATATTGATTATGATTAAAATACAAAGTTTACTGATGTTAACTAAGTTTTGGCATTTTATCCTGGTATATCTGTTAGTTTTGTTTACACATCTATGTCAATAGAATAGAAATTTATGCGACTGTCGTACAAGTGAGAGGTTTAACAAGATATAAAACCAGGTTTATTCCAATATTTTCTACATAAGAAAATACTTGTACCGAGTACGGACTATGATAGTCAATATCCATTCGTTTCTTGTGTTTGATCTTTTGATTTTGCCATTTGCCTGGAGACTTTCCATTTAGAATTTTACTCAGAGTTCGGTATGTTTGTTATTTTACTTTTTGATAGCAGTTTGTTAACTTGAAAATTTTGTGAATATATAGTCATTCCAATATTTTATTAATATGATTATTTGTACATGTATCTAATTTATTTGTTCAGAATTGCAATAAAATTATAATTTAAACATAACAAAAACACAACAAAATACCTAAAGTTCAATAAACAGATTTATTGCAAGAAGAAGTTTTGCCTTACTTTTAATATAGACAACCTAATATAACTCAAAGATAACAATAAATTTAAACGATATGTGACGTTCAACAAAAGAGATACATTGCAGTTTACAATAACAAGTTATATTTTACTTTCAATATCGACCCAAAACCTAATATGTAGTACGATAATATTGACAATGTTTGCGATCATTACTAATGATTACAGTAGCATGTTTTGCATCCATGAGAGTCATTTTTATAACCATGTGGACAACGAGATGTACAATATGTCTTTTTACAATTGTAAGTGACACAATCACATGTTGAACATCCATATGAATCTTTCTTATAACCATTACTACAAGTATTGGTGCAATATACTTTTTTACATACGTATGGTTTACATTTACATGTTTGGCATTTGTTACTGTCCATCTCATATCCACGGAGACACGGTATTGGACAATCTGGTTTTTTACAAATATATGGTTTACATTTACATGTTTGGCACCCATGATTGTCCAACCAATACCCATAGTTACATAGTTTCTCACAAGATGGTTTTGTACAAACCCATGGTTTGCATTTACAGGTCTGACACCCATTGCTGTCAAGCTCATATCCATGAGGACAGGGTTTAGGACAATATGGTTTTTTAGGACAAATATAATCTTTACATTTACATGTTTGACAACCGTTACTGTCGATTACATACCCATGAGGACATGGTTTTGGGCAGTATGGCTTTTTAGGACAAACGTACTTCTTGCAAATACATGTCTCACATCCGTGACTATCCGTCTCATACCCATGAGGACATGGTTTAGGACAGTATGGCTTTTTCGGACAGACATAATCTTTACATTTACATGTTTGACAACCGTTGCTGTCTATTACATACCCATATGGGCATGGTTTAGGACAATATGGCTTTTTCGGACAAACATACTTTTTGCAGGTACATGTCTCACATCCGTGACTATCCGTCTCATATCCATGAGGACAGGGTTTAGGACAGTATGGTTTTTTAGGACAGACATACTTTTTACATTTACATGTTTCGCATCCGTGACTATCCGTCTCATACCCATATGGGCATGGTTTAGGACAGTACGGTTTTTTAGGACAAACATACTTTTTACATTTACATGTTTCGCATCCGTGACTATCCGTCTCATACCCATATGGGCATGGTTTAGGACAGTATGGTTTTTTAGGACAAACATACTTTTTACATTTACATGTTTCGCATCCGTGACTATCCGTCTCATACCCATATGGGCATGGTTTAGGACAGTATGGTTTTTTAGGACAAACATACTTTTTACATTTACATGTTTCGCATCCGTGATTATCCGTCTCATACCCATATGGGCATGGTTTAGGACAGTACGGTTTTTTTGGACAAACATACTTTTTACATTTACATGTTTCGCATCCGTGACTATCCGTCTCATACCCATATGGGCATAGTTTAGGACAGTATGGTTTTTTAGGACAGACATAATCTTTACATTCACAGGTTTGACAACCGTTACTGTCGATTACATACCCATGAGGACATGGTTTAGGACAATATGGCTTTTTAGGACAGACATAATCTTTACATTCACAGGTCTGACAACCGTTACTATCGATTACATACCCATGAGGACATGGTTTAGGACAATATGACTTTTTAGGACAAACATAATCTTTACATTTACATGTTTGACAACCATTACTGTCGATCACATATCCATGAGGACAAGGTGTTGGACAGTAGGTTTTCGTCGGACATTCATATACCTTACAGGTACATGTTTGACATCCATGACTGTCCTTCTCATACCCATGTGGACATAGTTTAGTACAATGTACTGGGTTACAAACCCATGGTTTACATTTACAAGTAGGACATCCGTGACTGTCCTTCTCATACCCATGTGGACATGGTATAGGACATTTTATTTGAGGACAAACCCATGGTTTACATTTGCATGTAGGACATCCGTTACTGTCCTTCTCGAGTCCATGCGGACATGGTATAGGACAATAAATTTGTGGACAAACCCAAGGTTTGCATTTACAAGTCTGACATCCATGACTGTCCTTCACATACCCATGTTTGCAATGGCGACGACAGTACGGTTTCTTACATTTCCATGTGTTACAGTCGCACGTATCGCACCCATTTGAATCTTTCTTGTATCCATTCAGGCATTTAGTTTTACAGTATACTTTCTTACAGTCATATGTTATTGGTTTGCATTTACAAAGCTTACATCCATGAGAATCAGTGTCATATCCATTTGAACATTGTAAGTGGCATTTGAATGATGGACAAGGTTTATCTGAAACGATATAATACAAGTTGTATAAATATCAAGATCTACATTTTTTATATGTTAAGGGACGCGTTGACATGGCTCGTAGGAATCACTTAAAAGTTTATGTCAAAGATGTTCATATATATCTCTTAGCTTCTAAGATATATAATTATAGAGTTACAAGAAATAAATATTTTTTAAGTTTAACTTTTGAAATTCCTTTCAAATAATAACCAATACCTTATACTTCAGCATTTAAAAATATTAAGGTAATGTAATTTTTCGTCCAACAAACAAAATAGAATTTTTAGTCAGTGGCTTTGGTAATGGGTCCCAAACAGGATTCAAGGTTGATAATGCATATTTTCTTAGTATCACTTCTGGTCATGTTGCAAAAATTCGTTTTAGTTTGAAGTAAATATCAAAACTTTAAAATTCGAAGATAAAACTATCAAAAAATAAGTGTAATCTAAAATTGCGAAAAATTAAATGCCGATATAATATTACTAAACTCCGTAGAAATATTTGTGTTTTTTTTTAAATGTTATTTTCTAACAAAACAAAAGGACCGCGTCCCCTGTATGTATTTAATTATGAATTGTAAACTTTCAATTAAATCTCACATTAGTCTATTGTTAAATAAAGGCAACAGTAGTATACCGCTGTTCAAACTCATAAATCCATGGACAAAAAACAAAATCGGGGTAACAAACTAAAACTGACGGAAACGCATAAATATAAGAGGAGAACAACGACACAACACTACAATGTAACTAACACAACAGAAACGGACCAAGCATCAGACAAAATCCCACGAGAATAAAATTATTTTCAATAAGGAAAAGTTCATTACCCCGTATATAATTCATATAAAATAATATCGATTTAATTGAATCCATTTTTTTAACGAGAACAAAAACGAGAGATGTGAGATCGGGTTTTTTAACTTGTAAGAATAATCTATTGTTGAACATTTGGGATTTTTAGGGTTCCTAACTACCTTAGTATCGAATAACATTAACGGTCTATTTTTGTCTGCATCTGATAAGCGTTTGGACTACAGATAGTTCTTCAGTGATGCTCATGGCCGAAACATTTGAAAATCAAAATGTATTTACAAAAATGAAGTGTTCATTAACCAAATATTAAAAACTTCACAAAGAGTCAGAAATTAAAAGCAGGAAAATATATTCTTTAACTTAAAAAGACTGACAAAATTTTTAACAGCAATTTTTTTATATAGAAATTTCCGTGTTTTCATGTCCGTACCGAAGTACGAACGATGATTACTTACAGTGTGTTCTGCAATATCTTTTGCAGTCATGTTTACTTGGAAAGTTGTTGCTGTTACCACCACAGCCTGAATACCAGAAACGGACACACTGTTTTTTCGTTTTATCGTAGCCCCAACGTCTAATATGTTTATGACAAGTACCTTTTGTTATTGGTGCGTAACAGTCATACACTGCAATACAAAATTTCAAAATAAACAATAAAATTATTATGCAAATGATACACGTGACAATATTATTGATCTTTATATATCTCAGTCATCGTATGCATGTAAATCTGAAAGTAATTTACAATCAAAAATATTTCTTATTAGAGAGAAAAACAATGAAATACACCAATAAAGATAAGAAGCAATATTTGAAATGTATTTTTTTTTAGAATAATCACTTTTGTCAATTTTCAGGATTGTATTACACTTCCTTCTGAGAACACCTATGTGGGATTTGTTCTGTTCAGATTGTCTTTTCTTTTTTTTTTTAAGTTGTGTATTATGTACTGTTGTTGGCCGTTCAAAATGGATAAATACTTGTTATGAAAGGGTTTTGTGTCTGGAATTTTGTTACACCCCGCCACATTCGGTATATGTCAGTACCAATTAAGGAGCCTATATAATTCAGTTGTTGTGTATCATACTATTTCTTTTGGGTTTTTTAACAGCAATGTGTTCATTGTTTAAGTTCTTATGTGACCTATAGTTGCTAACTGCAACGTCTTTTGTTTTGTCTCTTGTGGGATGTTATCTCATTGGCAATAAACCCAACTCGTGTTCGTCTATATATTATGCGCAACCAATCAGTTTGCTTGCTTACCTTTACTGCAAGCTTTGTTGCAGCTGTGTTTTGTAAGGAAATTATTGGCGTTTCCTTTACAACCTCCATATGTAAATTTACGACACTTCATCCTTCTATGGTCGTAATAAAATCTCGGAATAGAACCTTTGCATGGTCCAGGGTCTTTACGAAGTTTACATACATCTGAAGCAAACAAATGTTCAATATTCTTATTAACACCATGGTTTTTATCGGACATCCTTTAATAACATTCAGAATGGAACAAAGTGAAAAACCGACCAAACAGGATGTAACAGCATAACGCAACTGATGGTTTCAACACAACGTAAGTAATGTTCCCAATTAATTGTTTATTCTAAAGTGTGGAGATATCTGATAGACATTTTCCGCAACTGACATTTTATTCTTTTTTTCTAAATTTCTAAGATTTTTTTAGGACAGTATCCTCTATTTTTGAAAATTATAAACATTTTACATCTAACGTGTGCTCGTCCAAGTATGCATGTAATTTTTTGTGAATGAACGGTTATAAAGTTGTATTACAATTTTGATATGCATAATTCAGTATTATTAAGGGGGAGAACCACACAAAAATAGATGTAACAATACACAATAACTTAACAGTACAACATAAGCTATTTAATTGTGCTGTCCAAAGTCAGGAATAAAGGCAGCAGTAGCTAGTATACCGATGTTCAAAAGTCATAAATTGATTGAGAGAAAACAGATCCGGGTTACAAACTAAAACAGGAAACACATCAACTATAAGAGGAAAACAACGAAATAACAGAACAGAGAAGTGCAACAAAAAACAAACATTAATGCAACATTCATAGAAACGATTTTTTAGATAACAAATGTCATTATTCGGAGCCTATATTTCACTTGTTGTCATTGGTTCATGTCTATCATATTAAGTTATAGTCGACTATACGGTATAAGCTTCCCTCATTGTTGAAGGTCAGACGATTGCCTACAATTAGCGACATTTACTCAATTTGCACTTTGTAAGGCAGTTATCTCATTAGCAAGCATACCACAACCCCTTATTATTATATTATAAGGTGGAAAATCCAATAGGTTACATTAAAACAGTTCTAGAGAAATTCGTAACCTCAAAATTCGTCATAAAGATCGATTTGTCTTTTAATTGAATAAATAAGTTTAAAAGCTGAAATTACCTATACATAAAATACAAATATGGTAACATATTGCTACTCATATATAATATATTCATTTATAAGAGGTAAAATATGATAAGAAGTTACTTTTTTGCATACATATTTATAATTACGACAAATGACAATTTTTTTTTTGGTTTGACGTCAAAGGACTTTGATCAAACTTGTTTTGCCATAAGTTGCAGAGTCTTGACTATATTTTTTCTGTAAACTTTGTGAGTCATGATGGACAAGTTTATACACTTAGAAAAAATAGACTCTGTAATTTATTTCTTTACAGCTCTATTATTTCATAATGCAGGCAAGACAAAAGTAAGTTTATTTAGCTTGCTTGTTTTGTTTGCATCGATGTTTGCTCGAGCATTTTAATAAGATTGACATCTGCAAACAATATAAGTTGGCGGAGTTCAACCTGTGTTTGGGTAAATTTGATTATTTGACAATGCTCAATCAAATTTAAATATATTTTTTTGTGTTTTCGTATGTCAATCTTAATTACAAGGCTGGAGCAAACATTGATGCAAACTAAGCAAGCAGGCCAAGCAAACCTGTGTCTTACAAGCATTATGAAAGGAATACAAATTTTTTAGTGCTTTGTAAAGAATATTACAATACAAGATTTGGATGTGAAATACCTGAACGTATAAGATATCTGCATGTTGAATTACATTTACGAATAATGTCCTTGATCAAATCAATTAATTAATTAATTAATTTAGTAAATGCTTTTACTAGTTTGTGATATTGAAAACCCTGGTAATATAGTTTTTCAGTAATACACACTTTTTTTTCTCGTTAACATCTAATACATTGTTACATACAAAATGTACATGAGCGAATCTTACAAGTTGAGATATATAAACACCAAAAGATTGTGACAAGGGAACGTCACCATCTAAAAATGGATATTTAACGATAGGAAATAATTAATCATCTCTTTTATCATGATTTTCCCGTTAATGATATAGATATCAAGATCGAGGAAAGGGCAGTGTTCATTATTAGTATTAGCTTTATTTAAAGTTAGTGCAACAGTGTCTTTTTATACATACTAAATTCGCCATAATAAGAGCCAATATATCATCCAAATATCAAAAGTGTTGTTGAATTTTTGTATCAGATGTTGTTTCGATGGGTCTTTACTGATTTAAGTCATGAATTTTAATTCATAACAATACAGAAACAGGTCCGCAATACGTGGTGCACATTTAGTTCCCATACGAACTCCGATTACTTGACGATATACGGAATCTCCAAAGCAAACAAAGTTTCTCTCTCTCAGTTTTTTTATTCAGTTTCATTTTACTATTCAACGCAAATTGTTATAAGAAAATGGAGTATGAGTGCTTATGAGACAACTCTCCATCCAAGTCATAATTTATTAAACATAATTAAAGTATTATAGGTCAAAGTACTGCGCTCAACACGGAACATTGGCTCGCATTGAACAAGAAGCTATATAAAGACACCTTAATTGACTAGTGTAAAACTATGCAAATAGGAAAACCAACTATCTAATTATATTATATATAAAAAACGAGAAACAAGATACACATATGAACCCCATCAACAAACGACAACCACTGAACGACTGAGGTTGATGCAAACAAGTGCAGCTGGTTTTAATGTTTTCACAGGCGTAATACTTGACCTCAACCTGAATAGAAAGACATATTAAAAAATATCAATTGCAATGGCTGAACTCAATCAAAACGGCATATTAACATAACAATACACATACACTTATTTTTACTGAGATTGATACGTACCGTGTGGTGGTGGTGGTATACCCACGTGTGGTGGTGGCGGTGGCGGCGGTGGCGGTAGTGATGGTGGTCCTCCGACATTTATACACCTCTTGCCACATTCTCTTGGCGTAGCAAATGGACAGCATACTTGACCTAAAAAAGACGTTAACCTTAAATTAGAAATTTGTAGTTGACATAAAACGTTATTAAATAATTCTTGATGATTTGCATATCTAATTATAGCCAGATGAATAATTCTAGAATAATTTTTGTTGGTTTACACTTCGATATACCATGTTTTTAAAACTATTTTCGTAGTCTCTTGATATTTTTTTCCGCGATATTATTTAATAGAAGCCGTGGCCAGTAGGTGCTTTGACCCCGGGAACATAAATATTGATATTAAATACATTGTTCCCTGTTTGAACAGATCCAGCTTGTGACCGTCAGACCCCTCGCCGAGGTTCGGGCGTACACGTAAAAATGTCCTAGCTATGCCTCTGTTGGGTAGAAGAAAGGTGAAGAGAATTACAATAATAAATTATTTTGGTTGTGTACTATATATTGGTATTTAACACGTTTTTTTGTAAAAGCGTCTGAATGTTAAATTGGGGTCTGGAGCTGTGACTTTTGATTGTCAGTGTCTGCTAGTAGTCCTTTTTTTATTGTGTGTACAATTGTCATTTTGCCATATCTTCTCCTGTTACCTTTTCTGACAGTGAACTTCTCTTAGACTTTACTGTGCGTGTGTTTTTGATTTTTAAGTATTGGATAGAGATATAGGGGAAGGTTGAAAATTATCAAAACATTTTTATCCCTTTAAAATAAGTCGGGAACATCTTTGTCTTTGTTAGTCTTGTATGTGTTTTTTTTCAAATTTTAGTTTATATGTTTCGGAGTTTCAATTAGTTTGAAGATCCATTAGTGGCCTTGGGCTGTTTTATGCTCTTCGGTTGGATAGACACATTCCACATATGCATTCTCAATTTTATTTATGTGTAAACTTGACCACTAAAACACAAACTTTACACACAATTCCTTCCATTTCTTTATTAACCTTGTGAGTAAATCGATGATCCAAGTAGACATGTTACGAAAAGGTATATTCTCGACGCTGAGGTTGACAAATTAGACTTTATATTTGGGGACGGTGTCAAAACATTGATTATAGATTTAAACAGTCAGGTAAAATTTAAATTCTACACGTCTTAGTTACTTCAAATCACATTTATCTAGAGTCTCATTATACATTTAACATCCTATATGAAAATTTCTTTTGTGTTATTATTGCTGGCAGGGGCAGATCCAGCCATTTAAAAAAATGGGGATTCAAACCATACATGTATGTCCCCATTCAAATGCATTGATCGTCCAAAAAAGGGGGTTCCAACCCCCGGACCCCTCCCCTTTGATCCGTCACTGTCCAGCCTATCGTGCCATGAAAGGTGTACGCGTGGAGGAATGGGGTTGGGGGTTGGGGGGGGGGGGGGGCTAGAAAAGGGAGGGCTGAGAGTTATACAAGTTCATTCGATTCCAGATTGATAACATAAACATAGTAAGCTGGTTAGATATTAGTCAGTTTTATTTGTTGTATTACAGTTCCTGTCAAAGTTCAACCTGTCGCTCCACTAATCCCGCACAAAGCTCTACAGTCTGATTGATTCGTCAGTCTGGTGTCTCTATAAGCTTCCAATGACTCTGAAAGTTTTTAAGTGCCTTGTAGCGTGTTCGACATATCCCCGATACTCGGGTATACGCAAATTATTTTTTTTAAATATTTTCTTCTTTCTGCTCTTGGATTAGCTTAAAGTTGATGGCGCCTGCAGCGGATAAAGAGGGGCGATCGACATGGATAATGTTTTCCCCGCTAAGATGAAAAAATTCTGGGGGAAATCGAATTCCAAACCTGGTCCAATTAAGGGCAATAGATTGTACTGTTGGACATCATTTTGGTGTCCTATATATGAAACCACTTCGAATAAATTTCTGTTGTCCACAATCACCTATGTATGAATGTAATGTCCTCAAAATGTGGAGTTAAGGGGTAAATGCAAAGTCATTATGCAATGCTTTTGAAACTCTGCAGGGATGTTCAACCGGTTAGAAGTGAGTCATATTTTACACAAACCTCTTATTATTCTGAACATGCATGAAATATTTGTCACTGGACGTTAAGCAACCAACAATCAATCAATCACAAACCCCTTATAAAGGAAATACAAATTGAGCTGAGACTGTTTAAATTAAGACAAAGTTGGAAGGAAATAAAGGAAGAAAATACTTGCCTTCGCCGCTATATGACCGGGAGTAAATATTTAGGTGTTTTAAAACATACCCGTTAGATAAAAATTTAGGTGGCAAACAACTGGCTTAAAATACATACACTCCTTTGTTTGTTTTTCAGAACTATATAAAAATAACATATATATTCACGATTAGGTATACAACGGATTATAATACTGTTATTATTTGTAAGGTCTATTAAGGACTAGCCGAAGAATTCACACACTCCGTCCCCCCACCCACCCCCCACATCTACTGTTGCATTTACATGACCGTGCCCCTCCCCCACCATTTTTTTTTTTGCAGTAGTTTCTTAAAAAATATTATGGAATTTATCAATATCAATTTCCTATATTTCGCATGGTACACATGTCATTGAATATTCGTTCCATACGAAAAGGATTAATGTCAAGTTCACAATCAAACAATAACATCCCGGCAAACAGTTTTTAATCCTAAATTGAAACTTTTTCTAACGGTCATGCTAATTCATCGTTGAGTTTAATTAAAAAATGAAAACTCTCAAAGTATACCATTTTTTTTCGGCTCTTTACTTTTGAATCACCCGTTTTTTGTAAGCTCGCCAAAATGTAAACACACTTTGCATAAGCTACTTACGATTGCTGTTTTAATGTAATAAGATATTCTGATAATTGATTCGAAACTCGATTAGTTAGTTCAATGACCGGGCTACAAAATCAATATAATGGTCGAGTAAACCTTTTTTACAAATAATGACTAATTCATATATTACTTTTATAATTTTTATGAATAATGAGACTTGTAGATCACCTTCAACCAACCTATTCAATTGTTGCTAAGACAATTAAAACGGGTACATTAAAAAAAAAAAAGAATCTAAAACGGAATGCTTGTTGTTGAAGACCGAACGGTTGTCTGTAGTACCTTTAATCCACTGAATTGGTAATCATACCACATGTAAATATTTTATCTTGAAGAAATATGAGAAAACGAATAAATAAATTCAAAGTAGTTTTTATTACGTAAATGTGAATTTGAGTAAAAAAAGAGACATAGAATACCAGACGGACATTCAAAACGATAAGTCAAAATAAACCCGACAAACAACATAACACAAAACAACATAGAAAAACAAAGACTGAACAAAACGAACAACGCAAAAGAATATGGACAACACTTGAATATATTGAAAAAAAACTGAATTTCATATTTCTTAAAAATCATAAAAGCAATATACGAATAAATCAATATTGGAAAATTTTAATACAATTTATATAAGACTAATTAAAGGAAAACGGAGGTAGAATATATGATAATATATTTCCAGTCCACTCACCTTTTGGACAAGAATTCAGATGGCCACATTTATTGACAAATAACTTTGGACATTTGAGAGGTGGTGCTCCAGGACATTGCGGGACTTTATAGGGTGATGTTGCCTGAAAGAAAGAAAAAGGCTTTAATTCATATTTTGATCTCTAGTGTGTCTTTCTATATTGTGATGTTAAACTATTTGTTTCGGATATGGTCGAAGGTTGGCACCTATTAAAACGTTTGAACCCGGTGCAATTATCTGTCTTAAGTCAGGAACCTGATGTTCAGTAGTTGTCGTCTGTTGATGCGGTTCATAAGTGTTTCTCGTTTCTCGTTTTTATATAGATTAGACCGTTGATTTTCCCGATTTAATGGTTTTACACTGGTCATTTGATAGATGGGTCCTTTACAGATTACTGTTCGGTGTGAACTTAGGCCCTGTGTTAAGGACCGTAATTTGACCTATTATGGTTTACTTTTACAAATTGTGACTTGGATTGAGAGTTGTCTCGTTGGCACTCATACCATATCTTTTTATATCTATTTATGTTTAAACACATGTGCATGCATACATCTCAAAACATATTGTCCATGAAAATCTTTATCAAATCGCAAAACAACATTTCATATGCCCTTCCATTGAAGGTACCCCGTGCTTTACATTTAATCAATATTACTCTGAAAGATAGAACAAACTCTCTACCAAGCATATCTTCTTTTCATGATGTGTAAATACGCTACCCGTCAAGTAGATTAATTATTTGTTCCGTTTAGGGTAGTTTTACACCTTCTGTATGTTAAAGAACCTTGCCGCAACTGTTTTAGAGTTGTATATATTGCCTGCTGCATATCGTGTGCGCTGTCTACATATTTACTTTTTATTTAGGAAGTAGGAGAAAGATTTTCAGTCAAAAAAAGTTTAGGATACAATACAAAATTGATCTTGTGACACAACGGGTACTACATATGGAGCAGGGTCTGCTGATTATTCCAGAGCACCTGTTTTGTGTACTCTTGTTTGTCTGTTTGGCTTTTTCTCGATTAGCCATGGCGTTGTCAGTTTATTTTCGATAAATGAGTTTGAGTGTCCCTCTGGTATCTTTCGTCCCTTTTTTTATGACAAATTTCAATGGAGCTTTATCTAATCTTAAAACATAGAAATACTGAGGCTCCCGCAGGGTCAAAAACGACCTGCAACCTCTGGGCTTTTAAGAGGCGACTTCCGACCTAAGGGCCTTCTAAAAACGACCTGCGACCTGTAAATTTGGAAAAAACGACCTCCGACCGACTTCCGTCCTCTGTGTTGGGAAAAACGACCTGTGACCTGTACATTTCCCTTAAAAACGACCTCTCGACGAATTTAAAAGCGACCTTGCGACCTGAGGGGGTACCCTGTTGGAGCCTCAATACTTGCACTTCGTTTCTTTACACTTTTACAGTATATACTCAACGTATTGTAAGAAATCACATATAGGTGTGGTGTGAATGTTAATGGGACAATGCACAACAGAACAAATAGCATAGAACCTAATAACTATTGAACATAGTACGGCGTTCATCAATGAGCAAAACTTATTCCGTATATTTTAAAATTTAGATTGGAAATAGGGATGTGTCAAAACGTAAAATCTTAAAAATACTGAACTCAGAGGAAAATTAAATACGGAACGTCCCTAATCAAATGGCAAAACCAAGGTCAACAAATTGATAACAGCTGTCATATTCCTGACTTGGGACAGGCAACAACCCGCGACCAGCGACCAAAGAGGAGAAAATAGCTGAAGGTCACCAATGGTTCTTCAACACAGCAAGGAAATTTCAAGACCGCAAAAAAGGCCCCGGTTTGATGAATGTAATTAATATGCTTACCTCTATAAATTTCCAAACCCCAAATATGAAAATTGTAAATGAATATTTAGCCATATCTACTAGAGACCAAATAGCAAAGAATTTAACAATGAAAGGTCGAAATACAGCCTTCAACAATGAATCAAGCGCATACCACACAGGCAGCTCCGCGTAGTAAGCTATTGAAGGTCATGAACTAATAAATGCAATGATTTTGCGTACCTCAATAAATTTCCAAACAAGTGACGGTCAATGTACGGCCTTCAACAATGAAGAAAATTAAAGTTATCAAAGTCCCCGGATTCACAAATGTAATGTATTTTCTTACCTCTATAAACTTCCAAACCCCAAATATGAAAAATATAAATGAATATCTAGACATATCTGGTCAGGTCTAGTGTCTAATATCCTCTGAATTAATGAGGGAGAAAATATAATATATATATTATATCAATTCTAATAAAATATTTCAATTTACGATAAGGTTAATCCTATTTACGGCTATTGTAACAGATATTTACATAATTATGGTATACTTATTCATTAAATCGCCATACTTAAAAGTATTTATTTCTTATATGATTTTGTACAAAGAATATTTCCTCTAGAAACACTAGAATAATATTTCCCTTATTATTAGCCGATTTATCCTCTAAATGACTTCCTCGCTTATAGATAATGTTTTTAAAGGATGTTCGCTTTTTTTATTTTTGACATTGTATCAGATATTCGGAATCCTCTAGTTTTATCCATGATGTGCCATTTAAATTTGCCGGCTTTCGCTACTTTTTTTTTGTTTTGGTGTCAAAAGTCATGTAAAAATAAAACTTTTGAATTCTTTGTTATTTTTCATAGTTTTTGAAACACACAAGGTGTCAATGTTAAATATATGAAACATCTAAAGAGAATCACTTCCCGACAAATTTTCAATCACTTAATATACACATGTATCTCAAAAACAAGGACCTTTTGCTTTTGCCTCTGCACATTTTTTTTTATCATTAAGTGACACTTCAGTTCTACCCACACTTATCGAAAATGAAAATTCTAAGACGTATTCTTTTGAAAGTATAACTACCTAAGCCTAGCCTAAATGTCTGTAAACAAAATCTTATAAAGATTTGGAAGGTCGCACTGTTATTTGAAATACATATTTTGAGTATAGAAGCGCATTGAAAATGTACATTCACTCATAGAATTGTTAAAAGAGGGATAGCAAGCGTGTTGTCCCTGAAATAACAAATATAAAACAACTATTACACGATGGACAACAATCTATAGCTTCACTGTCATAAAAATTCAATAAGAGTTTTATAAAACCGAAAAAAAGAACGTTCTAAAATTTCTACATACACTAGGTATCAAACACAAACATAACAACATTATTTGTCTGTGTTAATTGTTTAGTTTTCTTCATACATAATTTTTATTTCCAAACTAGCTACCTTTGAAATTAATGTTGTTAAACTTAGCAACTGTGTTGCTGCATTCGGCAATCCTCGGTAGAATCCGCTACTCTCATGAGGGTACAGAATCGGCCGAATTGAGACGAATGTGTGTTGCTGTTGGCGCTGATCTGTTCTCTGATTTGACGAAAATGATGTTGTCGTTGTGCAAGCACATTTTCATTATTGAAGGTTATTAGGCTGTTGGATTTCCCTTTACAATTGTATTACGAACAACACGAACATGCATTGATGGATCTATTTTTAACATTCGGAGCTCATTAGATAAAACGGGCTTTTCTTGGGTGGATATATAATTTTTATCACTTATAAAAAAGAAGAAGTGGTATGATTGTCAATTAAACAACTATCCACAAGAGACCAAATGACACAGAAATTAACAAGTATAGGTCACCATACGGCCTTCAACAATAAGCAAAGCCCATACCGTATAGTCAGCTATAAAAAGCCCCGAAAAAAGAATGTAAACCAATTTAAACGAAAAATCTATCGGCCTTATTTATGTACAAAAATGAACGAAAAAATATAAGACACATAACTTAAAAAGAAAACCACTGAATTACAGGCTCCTGACTTGGGACAGACACGTACATACATATGGAGTTCGTTTTGTTCATTTTTGATTTTTCAAGTAGTGCTTTGCAAACTGTTGTTGGTCTTTAAGCCTGTTATAGCTAACTACACGGTATGGAGTTCACACATTGCATAAGACCGTACAATTACTTGTACATATAGATTCTACCACTGCATCGAGTGTGATACGATATTTATCCACTCGAGACAGTTAAATTTTTAAAATTTAACTGTCGAGAGTGGATAAATATCGAATTACACGAGATTTGGTGGTAGAATCTGTTTCTCTAATGATTTTCAAACAATATTCCGGCAAACGTATCCCTTCTTTTCGAATGATCAGCAAAAAAGATGTATTCTTTCTATGTTCTATGTGACGTAATCAGACATGGTCGCCTTTTGTCATGTCATCACAATAGAAAGTTCAGAGGAAAGCAAGAAAATTCGACGTCATAATCGTACTTTAACCAAAGAAGAACTGAGATCAAACGAACCACACGTTGATTAAAATTTTTTTATACAATGGGTGCAGAAAGGGATAAAATTGACGAAGAATTTGAGAAATATAGATTTTACCACTGCATCGAGTGTAGTACGATATTTATCTACCCGAGATCGTTAAATTTTCAAATTTAAAACACGAGGCTTGCCCGAGCGTTTTAAATATTTAAAATTTAACTGTCGAGAGTGGATAAATATCGTATTACACGATATTTGGTGGTGGAATCTGTTTCTCTAATGATTTTCTAACATTATGCAGGCAAACTAATTACTTCAAAAAGATGTGTTCTTTCTATGTGACGTCATCAGGCATGATCGCCTTTTTTCATGTCGTCACAATAGGAAATTCAGAGGAAAGCAAGAAAATTCGACGTCATAACCGAATTTTAACCAATGAAGTACTGAGATCAAACGAACCACACGTTGATTAATTTTTGTTATACAATGAGTGCAGAAAGGGATAAATTGACGAAGAATTAGAGAAATTATTATATCCTTTAAACCCGCTCCATTGGTAGTTTTCTCGTTGTCAATAACGTCACATATCCTTTTTTCATAATCAATTTTTTGTTTCGAGTCGTATCATAACCATTATTTCCAGGAATTTGCTTATAGCACTGGATACGATTAGCCGCTAAAATATCAGAATAAGCAATGGTGAATTTGATATCTACCGTTCGTCTTTACTAGAGGATTTCTCTACATGTAACAGAATGCTGTAGATTCAGATATTGTTGCGTGCATTTATTATAGCGAAAGTTGCAAAATTTATTTAAATGCGAGATTTCATATTGCGATTTCAGGAAAATCTTTGTTTTGTTAGAAGTATCAGAGATCAAAACTATTAGAGTTTTTATTATCGAAACTAATCGATTTGCACTATTTGCATTTATAAAAACCTCGCAATAATTTCTGAATTTATAACATCAGTCGTTTGCTAGAAGTGAAATCGATTATTACTTAGAGGGTTAACAAAGTAATCACTATGTCGTATCACATTTAAATAAATATACAACATTAATACATTACCGAACAACTACTGAATGCATTATCTAACTTATGACTGACTTTCTCTAACATATCGTTTTCATTTACTGATAATTTTAATAAAACCCATTTCGTATGGTCAGCTACGTGAATAAAAGCCCACGAAGTGACAAAATTGAGAAAATGTATGAGAAAATCAAGATATTTATTTATGACAAAAACACTAAACTTAAAACTAACACGACAGACATCTACACCAGCCTCAACCCTTGAATTAAAGGCTCATAAATGGGAAAATGTACCTAAAACTGTGGCAAGTTATTTTTTTTATTTGTTAAGAGACTTCAGGTCTACCCTTTGATACAAACAATAAAGCTCCTCCAATTTTCGTTGATTGTCTTTGTTCGCATTATACAGACTCCGAACAGTTATTTGTGGAAAAAAACAAAGAGTCTAGCGATATCGTTGAATATTATGTTCTCCTAAAGCCGCGGTCACGCCTTACCGGATATCGCGAACGGACGCCTAACGGATAACTTTTTTGTTATCCGTTCCTGTCCGTTAGACGTCCGTTCTTATCTGTTAGATGTCCGTTCTTATCCGTTAGACGTCCGTCCATTTCTGTTTCATGGTCGTCCAGCGTCTGTTTTATCCGTTGACGTCGTCCGTTCTGTTCGGTCGAAAACTTTGAACGGCCATCAAACGGATGAAGTGTCCGTTGAACGTCCGGTATGCGTCCGTTTTTAACGGTACTCGTCCGTTCCGTTTTCGTTTTGTATCCGTTTCTTGTCCGTTTTACATCCGTTAGAGACCAATAAAGCAGCTTTCGTCAGAATATTTGGCGCCATTTTGAATAAAAAACTAAAGCCAGTTACACGGAAACTGTTTAATTATTTTAAGGTCACGTGTGTGTGATCTACGTCTTTAATTATTGCAGCCTTCAATTTTCCGCTTATCTTGTTTATCCGTTTTATCCGGTAAGCTTCCGTAAGTTGTCGTTGTATGCGGTACTCGTCCGTTTAAGCTATCAGACAATGTTTTACTTAAGAAAGCTCTATAAATATCGTGCTTATATATATTTTCTGTGATTTATTTCGATGTCTGTGTTGTTTGTATACAAAATTGTCCTGTATATTATTTGATCTAACAAACGCAGGTGTTCGTGCTTTTACTTGAATTGATCATAAACCTCAGAAGACAGACGAGATGCACTTATCATAACACGATAGAAGATATTAATTGACACCACAGAACACAACACGATACTGAAGAAACAATAAACAAAATCTGATGGGTTATTGTACACAATGAGAAACTAGGAAACACATTGTAGCGTAAGAAATCAAGATGGGTCATTGAACAAAACACCATTAGATGGTTCAATATTAAACACAATGAGAAACTAGAAAACACTAAGTAGCGTTATGTATGGAGATGAGTCATTGAATACAACAAATACTAGGAAACACTTAATAGGATTAAGTTTCAAGATGGGTCTATGAACACACAGAATGACAGGGAAACACTTAATAGGATTAAGTTTCAAGATGGGTCTATGAACACACAGAATGACAGGGAAACACTTAATAGGATTAAGTTTCAAGATGGGTCTATGAACACACAGAATGACAGGGAAACACTTAATAGGATTAAGTTTCAAGATGGGTCTATGAACACACAGAATGACAGGGAAACACTTAATAGGATTAAGTTTCAAGATGGGTCTATGAAAACACAGAATGACAGGGAAACACTTAATAGGATTTAGTTTCAAGATGGGTTTATGAACACACAGAATGACAGGGAAACACTTAATAGGATTAAGTTTCAAGATGGGTCTATGAACACACAGAATGACAGGGAAACACTTAATAGGATTAAGTTTCAAGATGGGTCTATGAACACACAGAATGACAGGGAAACACTTAATAGGATTAAGTTTCAAGATGGGTCTATGAACACACAGAATGACAGGGAAACACTTAATAGGATTAAGTTTCAAGATGGGTCTATGAAAACACAAAATGACAGGGAAACACTTAATAAAGTTTGACGCCAAAAAGGGCTACTGCACACAACAGGAAACTTGGAAACACTTCAAATTGTCAGAAGTCATTGAACACAATACGGAACTATAAAACACTTAATAGCATTATAGACATAAAGATGGTTCATTGAACACAACAAGAAGCTAGGAAACACCTAATAGCGTTATATATCAAAATGGCTAATTGAACACAACAACAAGAAAAGAGGAAACACTTTACCATATCAGATAAAAGACGGATTATTGCATACAAGACGAAACTAAGAAACATTTAATAGGGTGAAAAATGTAGATATCAAGATGGGTCATTGAACACAAGAAGATAATTATAAAACAATGAACACCCACAGATACAACAGAGGGTCGCTGAACACTAGCAGATACTTAACACCATAATAAACCATGACGTGTCTTTAAACCCAATTAGATGATTCGGATAAACAAGAAACTAGGAAACATTTAAATGTTATTTAAACATAAACATTTTTTTTCATTTTTCATGGTACTGATTACATTCGATGGAGTTTTGTATTTTAACGTTTAGATGCTAAATTGTCATTTTAAAAAATTCATCGATTACATATTATGCCTTTTTGTTAAGATTTGTAATTCATAAGAGTAATATCAATAAATGGTCGAAACGAATAGAAAATTACGCCAATAATGCTATGTGGTAGGCTTACATGCATTTATAATTGTTCATTAAATATCAAATGTCAACACAACATAATTTTTAGGATTTTTTCACTGTTACGAATTTCAAAGAAAAAACTAGACTAGTTGATCTTTCTCAACCTCATAAACTTAAAAGAAAATATTAAAAATATAAAATATTGCTAAATGACTGTGTATTGCAGTATTTATTATACAAATTGTTTAATAGTGTTTGATCTAACTGCTGTTTGTCAACTCACGTTTCTAATAATCCTTTTTAATGTATGTTCTACGGATTATATTGTGCTTCCTCCATGAGAACAAATTGTTGGCACGTTTAAAATACATCATTGCCGCTGAATAAATACTATTTTATTAACTATAGGGCGTTATAAATACATCAACGTTTAGGCAACAGATGTCTATTCATAGATTATATAGTAATCACTTAGATTGAACAAATAAGCTGATTTGTTAACATTTTGATGAAACAGAAATATAGTTTTAAATCTGAAGATTCGGTGCATCACTATAGCTTTTTTTTATAATGTGTTTTACAAATTCAATAAGGCATTAAGGGTATATACTCCATTCGGAGGTGATCCTACTTAAAGGAGGCTAATACACAGAAGAAGAAGCTGACGTGACGTGCACTCGTCTAAAATCGGCATATTCCGTTCCTCCTAATTATGGAAGAACAAGGGATTGCCGATTGGCTTATTTGCTACCTTTAACTCATACTACCTAAATAGTTATAGACTCTTTCGGTGTAATTCTATAGCGAACATAAGACATGTATAACCTTTAAGAAGCTGTTACTGAATTTTCTACAGTTAACGTCCTACTACCTATAAATACCTACGGTGCATTTATATAGTAAAACTATAATATTTTAATACGTTTTCGCTTCAATGCTGTAGCAAACGTTTTTAAAATACCTTATGATAAACTGTTGGTGCATTTATGCAGCAAATGAGAAACTGCTTATAAGAGGCTTCTGAATCATTAAGCTTGTATTTGCAATTATATTTTTTTCCTTTCCATTTTCAGCGGGTGTGTTTTTTTACCAGCAAACCGACACAAAACAAAGAGAAATCACAACTTTTGCCTGATGAATAAACATAGAATGATGCAAATCATTTCAAATAGTTCGTGGTTCACAACTCACACGAAGGATTATATAATAAAATTAACGGTACCAATTTTCTTGCACCAGATGCGCAATTCGACAATACATGTCTCTTCAGTGATGCTTGTGGCCAAAATATTTGAAATCCAAAGCTTAAATAAAAGATGAAGAGCTATAATCCAAAAGGTCCAAAAAGTAAAGCCGAATCCGTAAAAGGAATCAGAGCTTTGCATGAGGGAGATACATTCCTTAATTTATAATAATTTCTTATATTTTGTAACAGAAAATTTTAATAACACAAAAAATCCGTATTTTCATGCCATACTGACTACTGGGATGGTGATACCCTCGGGTACTAATAGTCCACCAGCAGAGGCATCAACCCAGTGGTAGTAATAAAATTAACAGTACCAATTTTCATGCACCAGATGCGCAAGATGTTTGTTACTACTTACTTTACGTCTTAAAACCTAGAAAAAATAATTTCTTCCGTGATAAAGTTCGATTAAATGTGCCTCAAACAATTAACCCAGAATAATAAAAATAATATACTTATCTGCAAGGCTGTTTAATATTATAACGTAAATATATTATTATGTACAAACAAAAGAATAATAAAGATACCAAAATAACCAGGAATACTGGTATTGGCATTCCAGGTAATAAAATGATTAATTAATTGGTGTTTAACGCCACTTTCAACTTTTTTGTGTTATTTCTTGGCGGACTGCTTTTACTAGCGCACGGAGAGAACCACTTTCCTTTGGTAGTAAAACTGACAACCCTAGTCAATTAAGATTGGATTCGACTGCACCTGATATTTGCATGATTCAAACTCACAACTTCAGTGACCGCGCTGAAGTACGTCCATTATTCATAGTTCATTATTCATTATTCAATAATGAATAATGAAATAGTTCACTATTCACTATTCAATATTGAAAAATGAATAATGAATAATGAAATGGTTTATGTTTCATTATTCAAATTGAAGCGGTGAATAGGGAAAAAAATATAAAAAAAATTGACTGTGACACTATAGCTATATTTTGATTCGAAATCACCATAAGACGGTTTACGGAGGACCTAAAAGCCACAATATGCATAAAAATGAGGAAATATAAAAAAGAAGATGTAGTATGATTGCCAATGAGACAAATATCCAGAAAGACCACAATGACACAGACATTAACAACTATAGCTCACCGTACAGCTTTCAACAATGAGCAAAGCCCATACCGCATAGTCAGCTATTAAAGGTTCCGCAACGAATATTAGAAGACCTAAATGCCAAAATACGCGTGAAAAAAAAAAGAAATAGCCAATTTTAAATAATGAAATGGATATTTTGAATAATGGAATGGACTGCGGCGACCCTTTAGCCCTTAATTATAGATAAATCTTATATCTCATTCGAAAGCTGATCACAAGACGAACAAAATGTATATAGTCAATATGTTCCGCAACGAATATTAGAAGACCTAAATGCCGAAATACGCGTGAAAATTAAGAAATAGCCAATTTTGAATAATGAAATGGATATTTTGAATAATGGAATGGACTGCTGCGACCCTTTAGCCCTAATTATAGATAAACCTTATACCTCATTCGAAAGCTGATTACAAGAGCAACAAAATTTATATAGTCAATATGTTCCGCAACGAATATTAGAAGATCTAAATGCCAAAATACGCGTGAAAATTAAGAAATAGCCAATTTTGATTAATGAAATGGATATTTTGAATAATGGAATGGACTGCGGCGACTTTTTAGCCCATAATTATAGATAAATCTTATACCTCATTCGAAAGCTGATTACAAGAGGAACAAAAGGTATATAGTCAATATGTTCCGCAACGAATATTAGAAGACCTAATTGCAAAAATACGCGTGAAAATTAAGAAAAAGTCAACTTTGAATAATGAAATGGATATTTTGAATAATGGAATGGACTGCGGCGACCCTTTAACCCCTCATTATTGATAAATCTTATACCTCATTCGAAAGCTGATTACAAGAGGAACAAAATGTATATAGTCAATATGTTCCACAACGAATATTAGAAGACCTAATTGCCGAAATACGCGTGAAAATTAAGAGATAGCCAATTTTGAATAATGAAATGGATATTTTGAATAATGGAATGAACTGCGGCGACCCTTTAACCCCTAAGTATAGATAAATCTTATACCTCATTCGAAAGCTGATTACAAGACAAACAAAATGTATATAGTCAATATGTTCCGCAACGAATATTAAAAGACCTAATTGCCAAAATACGCGTGAAAATTAAGAAAAAGTCAATTTTGAATAATGAAATTGATATTTTGAATAATGGAATGGACTGCAGCGGCCCTTTAGCCCCTATTATAGATAAACCTTATACCCCATTCGAAAGCTGATTACAAGACGAACAAAATGTATATAGTCAATATGTTCCGCAACGAATATTAGAAGACCTAAATTCCGAAATACGCGTGAAAATTAAGAGATAGCCAATTTTGAATAATGAAACGGATATTTTGAATAATGGAATGAACTGCGGCGACCCTTTAGTCCCTAATTATAGATAAATCTTATACCTCATTCGAAAGCTGATTACAAGAGGAACAAAATGTATATAGTCAATATGTTCCGCAACGAACATTAGAAGACCTAATTGCAAAAATAAGCGTGAAAATTAAGAAAAAGTCAATTTTGAATAATGAAATGGATATTTTGAATAATGGAATGGACTGCGGCGGACCTTTAGCCCCTATTATAGATAAACCTTATACCCCATTCGAAAGCTGATTACAAGACGAACAAAATGTATATAGTCAATATGTTCCGCAACGAATATTAGAAGACCTAAATGCCGAAATACGCGTGAAAATTAAGAGATAGCCAATTTTGAATAATGAAATGGATATTTTGAATAATGGAATGAACTGCGGCGACCCTTTAACCCCTAATTATAGATAAATCTTATACCTCATTCGAAAGCTGATTTCAAGAGGAACAAAATGTATATAGTCAATATGTTCCGCAACGAACATTAGAAGACCTAATTGCCAAAATACGCGTGAAAATTAAGAGATAGCCAATTTTGAATAATGAAATGGATATTTTGAATAATGGAATGGACTGCGGCGACCCTTTAGCCCCTTTTATAGATAAACCTTATACCTCATTCGAAAGCTGATTACAAGACGAACAAAATGTATATAGTCAATATGTTCCCCAACGAATATTAGAAGACCTAAATGCCGAAATACGCGTGAAAATTAAGAGATAGCCAATTTTGAATAATGAAATGGATATTTTGAATAATGGAATGGACTGCGGCGACCCTTTAGTCCCTAATTATAGATAAATCTTATACCTCATTCGAAAGCTGATTACAAGAGGAACAAAATGTATATAGTCAATATGTTCCGCAACGAATATTAGAAGACCTAATTGCCAAAATACGCGTGAAAATTAAGAAAAAGTCAATTTTGAATACTGAAATGGATAATTTGAATAATGGAATGGACTGCGGCGACCCTTTAGCCCCTATTATAGATAAACCTAATACCTCATTCGAAAGCTGATTACAAGACGAACAAAATGTATATAGTCAATATGTTCCCCAACGAATATTAGAAGACCCAAATGCCGAAATACGCGTGAAAATTAAGAGATAGCCAATCTTGAATAATAAAATTGATATTCTGAATAATGGAATGAACTGCGGCGACCCTTTAGCCCCTAATTATAAATAAATCTTATACCTCATTCGAAAGCTGATTACAAGAGGAACAAAATGTATATAGTCAATATGTTCCGCAACGAATATTAGAAGACCTGATTGCCAAAATACGTGTGAAAATTAAGAAAAAGTCAATTTTGAATAATGAAATGGATATTTTGAATAATGGAATGGACTGCGGCGACCCATTAGCCCCTATTATAGATAAACCTTATACCTCATTCGGAAGCTGATTACAAGAGGAACAAAATGTACATAGTCAATATGTTCCGCAACGAATATTAGAAGACCTAAATGCCGAAATACGCGTGAAAATTAAGAGATAGCCAATTTTGAATAATGAAATGGATATTCTGAATAATGGAATGAACTGCGGCGACCCTTTAGCCCCTAATTATAGATAAATCTTATACCTCATTCGAAAGCTGATTACAAGAGGAACAAAATGTATATAGTCAATATGTTCCGCAACGAATATTAGAAGACCTGATTGCCAAAATAGGTGTGAAAATTAAGAAAAAGTCAATTTTGAATAATGAAATGGATATTTTGAATAATGGAATGGACTGCGGCGACCCTTTAGCCCCTATTATAGATAAACCTTATACCTTATTCGAAAGCTGATAACAAGAGAAACAAAATGTACATAGTCAATATGTTCCGCAACGAATATTAGAAGACCTAAACGCCGAAATACGCGTGAAAATTAAGAAATAGCCAATTTTGAATAATGAAATGGATATTTTGAATAATGGAATGGACTGCGGCGACCCTTTAGCCCATAATTATAAATAAACCTTATACCTCATTCGAAAGCTGATTACAAGAGGAACAACATGCTTATAGTCAATATGTTCCGCAACGAATATTAGAAGACCTAAATGCCAAAACACGTGTGAAAATTAAGAAATAGCCAATTTTGAATAATGAAATGGACATTTTGAATAATGGAATGGACTGCGGCGACCCTTTAGCCCCTAATTATAGATAAACCTTATACCTCATTTGAAAGCTGATTACAAGAGGAACAAAATGCATATAGTCAATTTGTTCCGCAACGAATATTAGAAGACCTAAATGCCAAAATACGTGTGAAAATTAAGAAATAGCCAATTTTGAATAATGAAATGGATATTTTGAATAATGGAATGGACTGCGGCGACAATTTAGCTCCTAATTATAGATAAATCTGATATCTCATTCGAAAGCTGATTACAAGAGGAACAAAATGTATATAGTCAATATGTTCCGCAACGAATATTAGAAGACCTGATTGCCAAAATACGTGTGAAAATTAAGAAATAACCAATTTTGAATAATTAAATGGATATTTTGAATAACGGAATGAACTGCGGCGACCCTTTAGCCCCTAATTATAGATAAATCTTATACCTCATTCGAAAGCTGATTACAAGAGGAACAAAATGTATATAGTCAATATGTTCCGCAACGAATATTAGAAGACCTGATTGCCAAAATACGTGTGAAAATTAAGAAAAAGTCAATTTTGAATAATGAAATGGATATTTTGAATAATGGAATGGACTGCGGCGACCCTTTAGCCCCTATTATAGATAAACCTTATACCTTATTCGAAAGCTGATAACAAGAGAAACAAAATGTACATAGTCAATATGTTCCGCAACGAATATTAGAAGACCTAAACGCCGAAATACGCGTGAAAATTAAGAAATAGCCAATTTTGAATAATGAAATGGATATTTTGAATAATGGAATGGACTGCGGCGACCCTTTAGCCCATAATTATAAATAAACCTTATACCTCATTCGAAAGCTGATTACAAGAGGAACAACATGCTTATAGTCAATATGTTCCGCAACGAATATTAGAAGACCTAAATGCCAAAATACGTGTGAAAATTAAGAAATAGCCAATTTTGAATAATGAAATGGACATTTTGAATAATGGAATGGACTGCGGCGACCCTTTAGCCCCTAATTATAGATAAACCTTATACCTCATTTGAAAGCTGATTACAAGAGGAACAAAATGCACATAGTCAATATGTTCCGCAACGAATATTAGAAGACCTAAATGCCAAAATACGTGTGAAAATTAAGAAATAGCCAATTTTGAATAATGAAATGGATATTTTGAATAATGGAATGGACTGCGGCGACAATTTAGCTCCTAATTATAGATAAATCTTATACCTCATTCGAAAGCTGATTACAAGAGGAACAAAATGTATATAGTCAATATGTTCCGCAACGAATATTAGAAGACCTGATTGCCAAAATACGTGTGAAAATTAAGAAATAACCAATTTTGAATAATGAAATGGATATTTTGAATAACGGAATGAACTGCGGCGACCCTTTAGCCCCTAATTATAGATAAATCTTATACCTCATTCGAAAGCTGATTACAAGAGGAACAAAATGTATATAGTCAATATGTTCCGCAACGAATATTAGAAGACCTGATTGCCAAAATACGTGTGAAAATTAAGAAAAAGTCAATTTTGAATAATGAAATGGATATTTTGAATAATGGAATGGACTGCGGCGACCCTTTAGCCCCTATTATAGATAAACCTTATACCTTATTCGAAAGCTGATAACAAGAGAAACAAAATGTACATAGTCAATATGTTCCGCAACGAATATTAGAAGACCTAAACGCCGAAATACGCGTGAAAATTAAGAAATAGCCAATTTTGAATAATGAAATGGATATTTTGAATAATGGAATGGACTGCGGCGACCCTTTAGCCCATAATTATAAATAAACCTTATACCTCATTCGAAAGCTGATTACAAGAGGAACAACATGCTTATAGTCAATATGTTCCGCAACGAATATTAGAAGACCTAAATGCCAAAATACGTGTGAAAATTAAGAAATAGCCAATTTTGAATCATGAAATGGACATTTTGAATAATGGAATGGACTGCGGCGACCCTTTAGCCCCTAATTATAGATAAATCTGATATCTCATTCAAAAGCTGATTACAAGAGGAACAAAATGTATATAGTCAATATGTTCCGCAACGAATATTAGAAGACCTGATTGCCAAAATACGTGTGAAAATTAAGAAATAACCAATTTTGAATAATGAAATGGATATTTTGAATAACGGAATGGACTTCGATGACCCTTTAGCCCCTAATTATAGATAAACCTTATACCTCATTCGAAAGCTGATTACAAGAGGAACAAAATGTATATAGTCAATATGTTCTGTAACGAAAATTAGAAGAGCTAAATGCCAAAATACGCGTGAAAATTAAGAAATATCCAATTTTGAATAATGAAATGGATATTTTGAATAATGGAATGGACTGCGACGACAATTTAGCTCCTAATTATAGATAAATCTTATACCTCATTCGAAAGCTGATTACAAGAGGAACAAAATGTATATAGTCAATATGTTCCGCAACGAATATTAGAAGACCTGATTGCCAAAATACGTGTGAAAATTAAGAAAAAGTCAATTTTGAATAATGAAATGGATATTTTGAATAATGGAATGGACTGCGGCGACCCTTTAGCCCCTATTATAGATAAACCTTATACCTTATTCGAAAGCTGATAACAAGAGAAACAAAATGTACATAGTCAATATGTTCCGCAACGAATATTAGAAGACCTAAACGCCGAAATACGCGTGAAAATTAAGAAATAGCCAATTTTGAATAATGAAATGGATATTTTGAATAATGGAATGGACTGCGGCGACCCTTTAGCCCATAATTATAAATAAACCTTATACCTCATTCGAAAGCTGATTACAAGAGGAACAACATGCTTATAGTCAATATGTTCCGCAACGAATATTAGAAGACCTAAATGCCAAAATACGTGTGAAAATTAAGAAATAGCCAATTTTGAATCATGAAATGGACATTTTGAATAATGGAATGGACTGCGGCGACCCTTTAGCCCCTAATTATAGATAAATCTGATATCTCATTCAAAAGCTGATTACAAGAGGAACAAAATGTATATAGTCAATATGTTCCGCAACGAATATTAGAAGACCTGATTGCCAAAATACGTGTGAAAATTAAGAAATAACCAATTTTGAATAATGAAATGGATATTTTGAATAACGGAATGGACTTCGATGACCCTTTAGCCCCTAATTATAGATAAACCTTATACCTCATTCGAAAGCTGATTACAAGAGGAACAAAATGTATATAGTCAATATGTTCTGTAACGAAAATTAGAAGAGCTAAATGCCAAAATACGCGTGAAAATTAAGAAATATCCAATTTTGAATAATGAAATGGATATTTTGAATAATGGAATGGACTGCGACGACAATTTAGCTCCTAATTATAGATAAATCTGATATCTCATTCAAAAGCTGATTACAAGAGGAACAAAATGTATATAGTCAATATGTTCCGCAACGAATATTAGAAGACCTGATTCCCAAAATACGTGTGAAAATTAAGAAAAAGTCAATTTTGAATAATGAAATGGATATTTTGAATAATGGAATGAACTGCGGCGACCCTTTAACCCCTAATTATAGATAAATCTTATACCTCATTCGAAAGCTGATTACAAGAGGAGCAACATGCTTATAGTCAATATGTTCCGCAACGAATATTAGAAGACCTAAATTCCGAAATACGCGTGAAAATTAAGAGATAGCCAATTTTGAATAATGAAATGGATATTTTGAATAATGGAATGAACTGCGGCGACCCTTTAGTCCCTAATTATACATAAATCTTATACCTCATTTGAAAGCTGATTACAAGAGGAACAAAATGCATATAGTCAATATGTTCCGCAACGAATATTAGAAGACCTAAATGCCAAAATACGTGTGAAAATTAAGAAATAGCCAATTTTGAATAATGAAATGGATATTTTGAATAATGGAATGGACTGCGGCGACAATTTAGCTCCTAATTATAGATAAATCTGATATCTCATTCAAAAGCTGATTACAAGAGGAACAAAATGTATATAGTCAATATGTTCCGCAACGAATATATTTTGAATAACGGAATGAACTGCGGCGACCCTTTAGCCCCTAATTTTAGATAAATCTTATACCTCATTCGAAAGCTGATTACAAGAGGAACAAAATGTATATAGTCAATATGTTCCGCAACGAATATTAGAAGACCTGATTGCCAAAATACGTGTGAAAATTAAGAAAAAGTCAATTTTGAATAATGAAATGGATATTTTGAATAATGGAATGGACTGCGGCGACCCTTTAGCCCCTATTATAGATAAACCTTATACCTTATTCGAAAGCTGATAACAAGAGAAACAAAATGTACATAGTCAATATGTTCCGCAACGAATATTAGAAGACCTAAACGCCGAAATACGCGTGAAAATTAAGAAATAGCCAATTTTGAATAATGAAATGGATATTTTGAATAATGGAATGGACTGCGGCGACCCTTTAGCCCATAATTATAAATAAACCTTATACCTCATTCGAAAGCTGATTACAAGAGGAACAACATGCTTATAGTCAATATGTTCCGCAACGAATATTAGAAGACCTAAATGCCAAAATACGTGTGAAAATTAAGAAATAGCCAATTTTGAATAATGAAATGGACATTTTGAATAATGGAATGGACTGCGGCGACCCTTTAGCCCCTAATTATAGATAAACCTTATACCTCATTTGAAAGCTGATTACAAGAGGAACAAAATGCATATAGTCAATATGTTCCGCAACGAATATTAGAAGACCTAAATGCCAAAATACGTGTGAAAATTAAGAAATAGCCAATTTTGAATAATGAAATGGATATTTTGAATAATGGAATGGACTGCGGCGACAATTTAGCTCCTAATTATAGATAAATCTGATATCTCATTCGAAAGCTGATTACAAGAGGAACAAAATGTATATAGTCAATATGTTCCGCAACGAATATTAGAAGACCTGATTGCCAAAATACGTGTGAAAATTAAGAAATAACCAATTTTGAATAATGAAATGGATATTTTGAATAACGGAATGAACTGCGGCGACCCTTTAGCCCCTAATTATAGATAAATCTTATACCTCATTCGAAAGCTGATTACAAGAGGAACAAAATGTATATAGTCAATATGTTCCGCAACGAATATTAGAAGACCTGATTGCCAAAATACGTGTGAAAATTAAGAAAAAGTCAATTTTGAATAATGAAATGGATATTTTGAATAATGGAATGGACTGCGGCGACCCTTTAGCCCCTATTATAGATAAACCTTATACCTTATTCGAAAGCTGATAACAAGAGAAACAAAATGTACATAGTCAATATGTTCCGCAACGAATATTAGAAGACCTAAACGCCGAAATACGCGTGAAAATTAAGAAATAGCCAATTTTGAATAATGAAATGGATATTTTGAATAATGGAATGGACTGCGGCGACCCTTTAGCCCATAATTATAAATAAACCTTATACCTCATTCGAAAGCTGATTACAAGAGGAACAACATGCTTATAGTCAATATGTTCCGCAACGAATATTAGAAGACCTAAATGCCAAAATACGTGTGAAAATTAAGAAATAGCCAATTTTGAATCATGAAATGGACATTTTGAATAATGGAATGGACTGCGGCGACCCTTTAGCCCCTAATTATAGATAAATCTGATATCTCATTCAAAAGCTGATTACAAGAGGAACAAAATGTATATAGTCAATATGTTCCGCAACGAATATTAGAAGACCTGATTGCCAAAATACGTGTGAAAATTAAGAAATAACCAATTTTGAATAATGAAATGGATATTTTGAATAACGGAATGGACTTCGATGACCCTTTAGCCCCTAATTATAGATAAACCTTATACCTCATTCGAAAGCTGATTACAAGAGGAACAAAATGTATATAGTCAATATGTTCTGTAACGAAAATTAGAAGAGCTAAATGCCAAAATACGCGTGAAAATTAAGAAATATCCAATTTTGAATAATGAAATGGATATTTTGAATAATGGAATGGACTGCGACGACAATTTAGCTCCTAATTATAGATAAATCTGATATCTCATTCAAAAGCTGATTACAAGAGGAACAAAATGTATATAGTCAATATGTTCCGCAACGAATATTAGAAGACCTGATTCCCAAAATACGTGTGAAAATTAAGAAAAAGTCAATTTTGAATAATGAAATAGATATTTTGAATAATGGAATGCATGGAATGCTGTGACCCTTTAGCCCTTAATTATAGATAAACCTTACACCTCATTAGAAAGCTTATTACGAGAGGAACAAAATGTATATAGTCAACATGTTCCTCAACACATAATAGAGGAGTAACGAAGGACCTAAATATTAAAATACGCTTGAACATTAAGAAATAGCTTATTTTGAATAATGGAGTGGACTGCTGCAACCATTCAGTCCCTAATCAAGACATTCTTTGTGGAAGAAAGAAACAAACACACACACACACAAAAAAACAAGAGTGCATACGCTGAAATGTCTCGCCTTCTTTACTAATCATTGATATTATTTTGATAGTCTTAAATATAAAGCTTTATTACACCTGTCACATAAACTCAACATAAACCAAGAAAATGAAACATTGATCAATTAACCATGAAAATAAGGTCAAGGTCAGATGAACCATGCCAGGCAGACATGTACATCTAACAATTCTTCTATACAACAAATATAGTTGACCTATTGCTAATAAATTAAGAAAAACCGACCAAAACACAAACACATAGCACTTAGAAATGAACCGTGAATATGAGGTCAAGGTCAAATAAAACCTGCGCGACTGACATAATTTTATTATAGATAAGTATGTAGATAATTTTCATACACCAAATATAGTTGACCTAATGCATATAGTATTAGAAAAATAGACCAAAACTCAAAAACTAACTTTGACCACTGAACCATGAAAATTAGGTCAAGGTCAGATGACACCTGTCAGCTAGACATGTACACCTAATAATCATTCCATACACCAAATATAGTAAACATATTGCATATAGTATGAGAAAAATAGACCAAAATTCAAAAACTTAACTTTGACCACTGAACCATGAAAATGAGGTCAAGGTCAGATGACACCTGTCAGCTAGATATGTACACCTTACAATCACTCCATACACCAAATATAGTAGACCTATTGCATATAGTATAAGAAAAACAGACCAAAACACAAAAAACTTAACTATAACCACTGAACCATGAAAATGAGGTCAAGGTCAGATGACACCTGCCACTTGGACATGTACACCTTACAGTTCTTCCATACACGAAATATACTATACTATTGCTTATAGTATCTGAGATATAGACTTGAACACCAAAACTTAACCTTGTTCACTGATCCATGAAATAAGGTCAAGGTCAAGTGAAAACTGTCTGACGGACATGAGGACCTTGCAAGGTATGCACATACCAAATATAGTTATCTTATTACTAATAATAAGAGAGAATTTAACATTACAAAAAATCTTAACTTTTTTCAAGTAGTCACTGAACCATGAAAATGAGGTCAATGACATTTGACATATGACTGACGGAAAGTTCGTAACATTAGGCATATATATATAAAGTTTGAAGCATCCAGGTTTTCTACCTTCTAAAATATAAAGCTTTTAAAAAGTAATCTAACACCGCCGCCGCCGCCGCCGCCGGATCACTATCCCTATGTCGAGCTTGTTTTCTGCAACAAAAGTTGCAGGCTCGACAATAAAAATTCACAAATAGAAAAAACACAATGGATTTTACGATTACAAATATGTCTGATCAGAGATAGAATACGGCGCAAGAGGTATAAATTCTGAAAAAAAAAGTGGACGCTGCTAAGGCCAATCGAGAACAGCGCTGCAATGATGAGGAAATTCTCAAATGGCAAGGAGTAGGACCGGACTCAACATGGATTGTCAATGACATTAAAGATGTTGACACGAAGTAAAAGTCTGCAAAATTATAACCTTGTGCTCGAAAGGGGAAACTATTCGCACATGGGAATGTGAGAGATTAAACAAGCAGCTTTCTACCGTCTTGGCAAAGAGAGAGACCGATGGAGCTGTGCAATTTTTGAGCTATGGGATTAAAAAATCCAGACACACCGGGTACGTTTCACGACTTTCTTATTTTTCATAAGGATGTAGGATCGAGAGTGTTAGGATATGTTTTGTAGGCCCCAAAACTGTGTCTGAAAACCAGTGAACTGGGGATGGTGATTTTGGGGTGACCTAAATTGATTTTTTTATTGTTAGGATAAAGACATGAATCCAATAGTGAACATGGAGTTAGTAGTTGAAAACGTCAAAGCCCTGAGAGGTATAGCCAAAATGAACCACCTTCGAGGGTATTCCCGGTTGAGGAAAGATCAGTTGGTTGAGAGGTGATAGAAACGAAGACAAATCTTAAATTTCATCGTCGTCCCAAACCCCACACGAGGAAGGAGATTATCACCCAGACAAAACAACTTGGGTTGAAAGGGGTTACCAGGCTGTCGATAGATCGACTGATAAAGAAGGTGCAGGCAGGAAAAGATTTGGGAAGATAGGAAAGTCATTGGGAATAACATTGAGGTACATTCGCCGAAGAAAGCCTTTAAAGATGTATTTACTACCTGGAATATGACCCCACCATGGCATGGATGTGCAGACCTCCCCTGAGGTCTCTCGGGTGTCGCGTGGGGAACTTATAGAATATGGGCATTGTTAGGGGCAAACCAATGTGATCATGCACTGTACCTTTGAAAAGATTAATCCAACAGGTAAGGCGGATGATGAGAACGAGAGATACTTTCACTCTGGAAACTAGATTTTCACCGCGGCCACGGACTTGGTTGAAACCCACGAGGAGATAGATGAAAAGATCGTAGAAAAGATTGCCCGGTGGACCTCTGACAAAACTAGGGAAATGGTGAATACTTCCTCGGTCCAGTGGGGGGTGTATCCCTTCTCGAATGTACCTTTCTTCTTGGTGATTCGGAAAATTGCGGTGGTTTAATGGGAGGTATGCTGCCGTAAAGGTTCCAATACAACTTGTTTTCATGCTCCTTATGACTTGCGGCAACAGGGGCCATCTTGATAGCGGTGCTTGGTGGTATTGCACTGGCGATCAAGATCGTCCAGGACATCGATATAGGTGCGTGTGGAGTTGGCTGAAAAGTTTTTGAACATTTTCTCTTTCATGGTGCGGTTTCAACGTTTGACAATACTCGACTTATCTTCGTTCCCGGTGGAGTAGAGATCGATACCATGCTTTGAAGCAGCTGATTTACATGTGTGTTGCCTTTGTCTGTACATAGCTTCTTGGGCACACCGCTTGGAAGGCATCCCGCACCATCACCGGGGTACCCCCTTCCTGTTCTTGAGTGGTATCAGCCAGTCATATTTCGAGAAAACATCGATAATGCTCAGGATAAATTTATTTCCCTTGATGTCCCTAGAGAAGTCACTCATATCAACGAGGTCGGCCGCCCAGGTCTCATCCACACCACCCATCGCTACACAGCGTTTATGAAACTAACGTCGAACTGGTTTGTGCAACTCCTCAGCTAGCTCATCGGTCCAGCGAACAGTTTTTTAACACCCAGACCGAATCGAACTTTTGTACCGATGATTGGTCCGACGATACTGCAGTCCAAGCGTTCGTGTGTGGTACAGTTGGGAATGGTGTTAAGCGAGGCTAGCATAGCTTCGTCACAGATGGTGTTGCGTGCGGTTGCATCCTTGTGCTGGGCATAACAAAGATCGTGGTGATATTTGGTCAAATTGAATAATGGGTTTTGACCAAGCTTTCGGGTGCCATCGGGAAGTAGTCGCTTTCTAAGTCTAGTCCCTCGCCCGGTGAAGTTGTGTCCGGGTACATGCATTTCCATGGGTAATCGGTTGATTAGTTTGTTCATGAACCCTGTACCGGTTGTAGCAACGAACTGAGACTTCTTGGCATCGCACACCTTGCAGTTGCCAACCGTTCTCCGTCGCCCGTTGCTGGTCATTACCTCGTTTGTGTTAACTGTGTACGTCTTTCTATGACTTTCACGCAGAAAATCATCTCTATGTTATTTTAATAAATGAACGTTGAAGACATTTCCTACAGTGCCAACGCCCCCACGAGGTGTAATCACTACCTCCTACTTCAGCGATCGATAAGACGGTTGATCATTGGGAAATCGGACTGTGGTAAGACGACGCTGCTGAACAACCTATTCTAGCGCGATGGATGGCTCCGACTACAATCGATTGTACGTCTACGGATAATCGCTTCACCAACCTATCTACAGATGTACCAACTGTTGGAGCAAGCGCTGGAAAAAAGCTTCCCTAAAGAAGATATCGAGACATCCTACAGTGCAAGGGCAAGTCACCCTACTCGTTGATCGATGTGATCAACACCTTATCACCACCACGACACCGAAGTGGTATCGAGACTTTTTTTCGATCAAGGGAGCGATGTACCAAACCCCCGAGAACTTGATCCCTGCCGTAAGAACCTCATGGTGTTCGACGACTTGATGCTGAGAAAACAGAACACGTGTGAAGACAACGTCGATTGTTTCTACCTGTGCCAGAACTACTTCACACTGCCCCGCCAGTCGATCCGGGAGAATGCCAACTTCCCCTGCCTCTTTCAGCAGAATGCTAAGAATATCGACCACATCCGACGCGATCACTGCAACGATCTCACCAAGGAACAGTACAGTTTGACGCTCTGTGTAAGCATTGTTGATCCAAGCCCTATGGATTTGTAACCATCGATTTTACAAGCACCAAGGCAAATGGAAAATATGCAAATTAAATGAGTTCTTTGAGGTATAAGATAATATAAATAGATAATATCTGGACACAGAGGAACCCCAGCCCTGCAAGTTCGAATGGCCCTGCAAATGCAATTTTGAGTGGGTTCCATGTTGAAAATGCAGTTTCGTGATCCTTCGACCGATCTAAAGCGGTGGAGGTGATTTCAATGCATAGAACTCCACCATTATGGTAAGGTGTAGCGGTTTTCTCAACCCCAATGCCCTGCCAAGACGCTTTGAGGTCACCAGTGCACATATCCATGACACTTGAATCTTTCGAAGAAAACGGATCCGTATCAGCTGTGTAATACTTTCATGCGCAACTCATTGATTAGGGGCGTTCACACCAACGCTTAGGGGCGTTCAACAGCATTCGATCCTATTAGATAAATGACATTTATCAAGATTATCGACCCTAAGCAGCGTGAGGCACTTGTCAGGGAGTTGCAAGACACCAAACGGAAGATTCAAGCCAGTAATATGCAGCATCGCCTCTACAAGATTGAACTTAGCCAGGACCTTTACAAGGTGTTCAAGCCTGTGGTTGAGGCTTAGCGAGAGGCAGCTTCACAGATCACCAAAAAGATAGCAGACCTTCCTGCAACAGTGCCAGTACTCCCTCCTCCACCGCCAAAGTTTGCCGACCCACTACTAATTGCACCACCTACAGAAACCGTCCCTGGAGCTCGGGCACAGCAGCATTTGCAGCTCAGTATGACTACTTCCGCCGACCACACCTTTTGATTGCGATCTGAAAACGATGGTATCTTCATCAGAAGCTGACCAGTTACTTTTGACGGCGATAATTTGTTCATGGATAGTGTAAAGTACAAAGGAACCCTTGGCCTCTGGGAAGTTATGGTGAAAAAGAAACCAGAATCGTTCGAGCACGACGACCTTGACGACAATGCAGAGATCCTGAAAAGTTCCGGTGATATGTATAAAGGCAATTCCATCTTTTCAAGAACCCCGAATGCGAATAATAATTACAAGTGGAAGGGAATCGTGTCCCACATCTACCAGAAGTATAAGTTTGGCAGTGAGCTGCAAACCGTGTTTTTTCCAACTTCAAGCAGCTTCTCGATCGCTTGGAACTGTGTGCCGCAGCATACCGAGTAGAAAATAATGGTGTGCGCAACGAAATTGTGTCGATTATCCATGCTATGAAAAAGGGTAGATATATCAGCATCGAAGAATATATGGCGCTTCATCATAGTATCCTATAATAAATGTTGCAAATCAAGAAAGGTTACGCCTGAAAGTAGGCATACAGTGGTAGAGGACTGTTTGACACAATTACCAGTTTGGCTGGACGCATGTTTACTTCCTCTGCCACCAAAACCATAGGAAGTAAGGCCGTGAGTGCAAACACCAATGCAGCCTTGAGAGGTGTTGAAAAAGGGGCCCCAAAGCCGTCGACCATGTGGTTGATAAAGTGATGGTCAATCAGCAAACCGCAGCAAACCCAGCTGAACAACCTGATCTCCGGTTCTGGCATTGCTACCAGCCACGACTTTGTGCAGCGCTATAAATAAATACATAATGTCCAACATCCTTATAATCACCGAAGGGTTGATCTACGACGAAAGTCTCCAAAAATATAAGGTTCACGAATACGAACCTGAAGCTGGTGCCAACCTGAATAATTCAGGTGAGATCCGAATCAACATCGAAACCCAAGACTTGTTCCTCCATCCTGTAAAAGAACCACGGTAGTGCATATGCTAATGCAGATCTAGTGTCTCACATTCACAATGGAATCATGTATCTCTTCAAGACTATCAGTTACAATTAATGCAAGCTCTCATGCCAGCTGATCGAACATATCAACGACCCAGTCGTTGACATCACTATGCTAGGCATGTTGATTTATCCCAACAATTTCTCCAAATCCCAAGGTCTTAACTAGCTGTGGTACAAAGATTCATCTACCGAAGCCGAGGCCAAAAACACAGGCTTTGGAGCACGTCATGGGTATATTATCACCAAGCCCGCCAATAAAAGGATCGCTTTCATTCACCATACCCCTGAGACATATTTTCGGCTTTGCAGACGATTACAACAAGATTGTGTATGGATTCAAGCACGAATTGTCACTCGTGCGCGACTCGGACGACAATGCCATCCTGCTGCTGCCGTCAACGACGTGGCGAAAATCAACCTAAGTAAGATCTCTTGGTTTGTCCCTCACGTCCTTCCTTCCTTCCTTCCGATAAAAAAAAAACTGCGGTTGTAAAAGACCATCCAAAGAAAGAGTAAGATCGATTGTGGTTTCCGAATACGACAGTGTGATTCTACAAGTGCTACCGAAACCTTACAGTTCCACTGGCGTTTGTCTGCCAAGAGCGGTCGGGAGAAACCGAGATACATCATCGTAGCCTTTCAGACCGGTAAAAGTACGATCGGACTTAAAATGAAGCCGTGTTCGACCACTGCCGGTTGCGAACTATCTACGTCACCCTCAACGCAGAACGCTACCTGGCGGTAGACTTCAATGCCAGTTTCACACAAACCAAGATCGCCAGAGAGTACAACAATGTCGCAGAGATCTAACTACTTCAACATGGACCGTTTTATCATCAACTGCAACATTAACCCCTCCGATTTCAACGATCTGTATCTACTGTTTGTCATTGATGTGAGTCAAAAGTCCATTTGAATCCGATAGTCAGAAGATGAACGTCGTGTACAAAAAGTAAAAAAAAATGGATAAAATTCACCTACAAGTAACTCCTCTTTGCCAGCCGCCCTGCCGAAGTCTTTGCGATCGTTGTGATCAACAAGTGAGAAGTATGACGGTATCGAAGAGTGGAAGCAAAAATATGTGACAATGGTGTACCATAAATAAATGGATAACACATGGTTTCAGCAATTGCTAAAATCACCAACCCCAAGCATGGGTTTTCCTTCATCGTTTCTGGAAACGATAGCCAAATTCTTACCCGGTTCAACCTCCACTGCAACTCAAGGAATCAAAGACCTACGAGATGGCATTGGAAAATCTGAAAACCATTAATTCCACCCCTAACATTCATATGTATACAGGTAACCATTCCTTCCGCTACTCTCCCGATAATGGTGCCAACTGGTTTTCCATCGCACTGAGCACAGGTTCCTATGACATCGAAGACATCAACAATGAAATCCAGCGACAGCTACGGCTCAACAATCACAAAACGAAGATCATCATCGATGCCAACCGGGCGACCATAAAGCAACGCTGACCCTCGCCAAACTCTATCAAGTAGACTTCAAAGTTGTCAATAACATCAACACCGTCTTGGGATCCAAGTGGCAGATTTACACGTTCGGTATGATCACAAACGGTTATACAGAAGGGGAGCACATTGTAAATATCATCAGAATCAACAGCATTCTGGTGAATGGTGATATCAACCATGAAGGTATGTAAATGGTACACAACAGTCTTCAATCTACAGCTTTTTTTTCCCCTGCAGACGGTCCTGGTATGAAAATCATTCAAACCCCCAAGCACCTTTTGGTAGTATACTTGCTAGTGATCTTGCGAACCAGCAATCGCATGCAAACAATCTCAACGATCAAGACGGTAGGCTCATCGATCTCAGAGGTGAACAACTCACTATCCGTTTTCATCTTCTTGCGTTTACACAGTGAATCCCAGTGGCAACGGTCTCTATCTCAAATCCCCAAACGCCCGGATTACCTATGGGTTTGGACTCTACTTGGAGCGTGGTCAGCAATTCCACGACGGAGCCGTTCTGATCTTATATTTAGATGCTTACAGTCCCTTCAAAAACATTCCCCTCCTCGGTATGCTCCTATAAAATAAATGAACGATTTAGATTCTTGGTACCGACAATGTGTGTCGAATCAACTCGATGCAGAAATTTGAAGGTATCAAACTACCTTGAATGCCTATAAACGTCTGGACAAAGCTGTATCTGTAGCACTGGGTGCTTGTTCTGTGGTTAGTTTGGTGTTAACCAGCAGTACCCTGGGTTCAGCTTTGACCGGTACAGGTCTTATAGCCACCCTTCTTCTGGGATTTCTAGCTTGCTTGAATGCTACCACCGTGATGGATCTCACACTAATTTCTAGGCATGTAACCAAAAAAAAAAAGAAAGAAACACCACGATACCTTGCGATTACCCCAGTCCAAAAAGTCCTTGGTTGAGCAATGTATCAGCTCTGCTTTAGCTAATGATGAACAGATCTATGATGCCGAGTTTGAAAAAGTCGTCACCTGCCTCAAAAACTCAATTCAATGGTTTTAGACCCGATTTTCAGGCTTAAACAACATATCCTAACACTTCCAATCATACCGTCCTTATCAAAAATATAAAAGCCGTGGTAAGAATAGCCGGTGCGCCTGGTTTTTTTCATCCCATAGCTCACGATTTGCACTACTCCATCGGTCTCTCTCTTTGTCCCGACGGTGGTCAGCTGTTTGTTTAGTCTTTTACATCCCCAAGTGCGGATATTTTTCCCTTTGCAGCACAAGGTTATGATTTTTGCGAACCCACATTTCGTGTCAACTTCATGTCAACATCTTTAATGTCTTTGACAATCCAGGGTGAGTACTGACTAACCTCTCGCCATTTGAGAGTTTCCTCAGCAGTATTTTCCAAAATTTCTACCTCTTGTGCCAAATTCTCTCTCTGATCAGACATATTTGTAATCTTACAATCCATTGTGTTTATTATCTGTGGATTTTTCTTGGTGTGTTTTCTTTCTTCCACAAAGATACATTTTCCCACGATCCCAACCCCAACTTTTTTCCCTCTTAACCTCGTCAATGAGCGTGCAAGATTTTCGAATTTTTCGGTGCGGTCCCAGCAGAAATTCCCCTCAAAATGTTCACGCATATTTCAATATTTAAGTCCTTCGTTACCCCGCGGAATAAATTGACTATATACCATTTGTTCCTCTCTTTATAAGCTTCCGAATGGGGTATAAGGTAGATCTGTAATAAAGGGCTGAAGGGTCACAGTATTCCATTCCATTATTCAAAATATCCATTTCATTATCCAAATTGACTGTTTATTATTTTTCACATGAATTTTGGCATTTAAGTCCCCCGTAACCCCTCAAATGGTCATTGCGGTACATACTGTTTTTTTTTCTCAATTTATTCATCTATTATTTCCACATTTAAGTCCGTCGTTACTCCTCTAATATGCGTTGCCAAACATATTGACTATATACCGTTTGTTCCTCTCGTAATAAGCTTTCGAATGAGGTATAAAGTATATCTATAATTAGGGAATAAATGGTCGCAGCATTCCATTCCATTATTCAAAATACCGAATCATTATTCAAAATTTGCTATTTCTTAATTTTCAAGCGTAATTTGGCATTTAGGTCCTCTGTAATCCCTGTAATGGTCATTGCGGCACATAATGTTTATTCTCAGTTTATTCTTTTATTAATAAGCTTTAATTTGGTGTAAAAAAATTTCCTGAATAAGAGGGGACGGGTTGCAGCAGTCCATTCCATTATTCAAAATATCCATTTCATTATTCATTATTGGCTATTTCTCAATGTTCACGCGTAATTCGATCTTTAAGTCCTTCGTCACTCCTCTAATATGCGTTGCGGAACAAATTGACTATATACCTTTTGTTCCTCTTTTAATAAGCTTCCGATTGAGATATAATATATATCTGTAATTAGGGGTTGACGATTCCTGCCAGTCCATTCCATTATTCAAAATACCCATTTCATTATTCAAAATTGGCTATTTCTCAATGTTCATGTGTATTTCGATCTTTAAGTCCTTCGTTACTCCTCTAATATGCGTTGCGGAACAAATTGACTATATACCTTTTGTTCCTCTTTTAATAACCTTTCGATTGAGGTATAATATATATCTGTAATTAGGGGCTGAAGGGTCCTGCCAGTCCATTCCATTATTAAAAATATCCATTTCATTATTCAAAATTGGCTATTTCTTGATTTCCACTCGTATTTCGACATTTAAGTCCTCTAATATGCGTTGCGGAACATGTTGACTATACACATTTTGTTCCTCTCGTTATAAGCTTTCGAATGAGGTAGAAGGTTTATCTATAATTAGGGGCTAAAGGGTCGCAGCAGTCCATTCCATTATTCAAAATATCCATTTCATTATTCAAAATTGGCTATTTCTTAATTTTCACGCGTATTTCGATTTTTAAGTCCTCTAATATGCGTTGCTGAACATGTTGACTATATACATTTTGCTCCTCTCGTTATAAGCTTTCGAATGAGGTATAAGGTTTATTTATAATTAGGGGCTAAAGGGTCACAGCAGTCCATTCCATTATTCAAATTATCCATTTCATTATTCAAAATTGGCTATTTCTTAATTTACAAACGTATTTCGACATTTAAGTGCTCTAATATGCGTTGCAGAACATGTTGACTATATACATTTTGTTTCTCTAGTAATAAGCTTTCGAATGAGGTATAAGGTTTATCTATAATTAGGGGCTAAAGGGTCGCAGCAGTCCATTCCATTATTCAAAATATCCATTTCATTATTCAAAATTGGCTATTTCTTAACTTTCATGCGTATTTCGACATTTAAGTGCTCTAATATGCGTTGCGGAACATGTTGACTATATACATTTTGTTCCTTTTGTTATAAGCTTTCGAATGAGGTAAAAAGTTAATTTATAATTAGGGGCTAAAGGGTCGCAGCAGTCCATTTCATTATTCAAAATATCCATTTCATTATTCAAAATTGGCTATTTCTTAACCTCCAAACGTATTTCGACATTTAAGTGCTCTAATATGCGTTGCTGAACATGTTGACTATATACATTTTGTTCCTCTAGTTATAAGCTTTCGAATGAGGTATAAGGTTTATTTATAATATGGGGCTAAAGGGTCGCAGCAGTCCATTCCATTATTCAAAATATCCATTTCATTATTCAAAATTGGCTATTTCTTAATTTTCAAACGTATTTCGACATTTAAGTGCTTTAAGGCGGAACATGTTGACTATATACATTTTGTTCCTTTCGTTATAAGCTTTCGAATGAGGTATAAAGTTTATCTATAATTAGGGGCTAAAGGGTCGCAGCAGTCCATTCCATTATTCAAAATATCCATTTCATTATTCAAAATTGGCTATTTCTTAATTTTCACGCGTATTTCGACATTTAAGTCCTCTAATATGCGTTGCTGAACATGTTGACTATATACATTTTGTTCCTCTCGTTATAAGCTTTCGAATGAGGTATAAGGTTTATCTATAATTAGGGCTAAAGGGTCGCAGCAGTCCATTCCATTATTCAAAATATCCATTTCATTATTCAAAATTGGCTATTTCTTAACTTTCACGCGTATTTCGACATTTAAGTCCTCTAATATGCGTTGCTGAACATGTTGACTATATACATTTTGTTCCTCTCGTTATAAGCTTTCGAATGAGGTATAAGGTTTATCTATAATTAGGGCTAAAGGGTCGCAGCAGTCCATTCCATTATTCAAAATATCCATTTCATTATTCAAAATTGGCTATTTCTTAACTTTCACGCGTATTTCGACATTTAAGTCCTCTAATATGCGTTGCTGAACATGTTGACTATATACATTTTGTTCCTCTCGTTATAAGCTTTCGAATGAGGTATAAAATGTATCTATAATTAGGGGCTAAAGGGTCGCAGCAGTCCATTCCATTATTCAAAATATCCATTTCATTATTCAAAATTGGCTATTTCTTAATTTTCACGCGTTTTTCGACATTTAAGTCCTCTAATATGCGTTGCGGAACATGTTGACTATATACATTTTGTTCCTTTCGTTATAAGCTTTCGAATGAGGTAAAAAGTTAATTTATAATTAGGGGCTAAAGGGTCGCAGCAGTCCATTTCATTATTCAAAATATCCATTTCATTATTCAAAATTGGCTATTTCTTAATTTTCACGCGTATTTCGACATTTAAGTCCTCTAATATGCGTTGCTGAACATGTTGACTATATACATTTTGTTCCTCTCGTTATAAGCTTTCGAATGAGGTATAAGGTTTATCTATAATTAGGGCTAAAGGGTCGCAGCAGTCCATTCCATTATTCAAAATATCCATTTCATTATTCAAAATTGGCTATTTCTTAACTTTCACGCGTATTTCGACATTTAAGTCCTCTAATATGCGTTGCTGAACATGTTGACTATATACATTTTGTTCCTCTCGTTATAAGCTTTCGAATGAGGTATAAGGTTTATCTATAATTAGGGCTAAAGGGTCGCAGCAGTCCATTCCATTATTCAAAATATCCATTTCATTATTCAAAATTGGCTATTTCTTAACTTTCACGCGTATTTCGACATTTAAGTCCTCTAATATGCGTTGCTGAACATGTTGACTATATACATTTTGTTCCTCTCGTTATAAGCTTTCGAATGAGGTATAAAATTTATCTATAATTAGGGGCTAAAGGGTCGCAGCAGTCCATTCCATTATTCAAAATATCCATTTCATTATTCAAAATTGGCTATTTCTTAATTTTCACGCGTATTTCGACATTTAAGTCCTCTAATATGCGTTGCTGAACATGTTGACTATATACATTTTGTTCCTCTCGTTATAAGCTTTCGAATGAGGTATAAGGTTTATCTATAATTAGGGGCTAAAGGGTCGCAGCAGTCCATTCCATTATTCAAAATATCCATTTCATTATTCAAAATTTGCTATTTCTTAATTTTCACGCGTATTTCGACATTTAAGTCCTCTAATATGCGTTGCTGAACATGTTGACTATATACATTTTGTTCCTCTCGTTATAAGCTTTCGAATGAGGTATAAGGTTTATCTATAATTAGGGGCTAAAGGGTCGCAGCAGTCCATTCCATTATTCAAAATATCCATTTCATTATTCAAAATTGGCTATTTCTTAATTTTCACGCGTATTTCGACATTTAAGTCCTCTAATATGCGTTCCTGAACATGTTGACTATATACATTTTGTTCCTCTCGTTATAAGCTTTCGAATGAGGTATAAAGGTTATCTATAACAAGGGGCTAAAGGGTCGCAGCAGTCCATTTCATTATTCAAAATATCCATTTCATTATTCAAAATTGGCTATTTCTTAATTTTCACGCGTATTTCGACATTTAAGTCCTCTAATATGCGTTGCTGAACATGTTGACTATATATATTTGTTCCTCTCGTAATAAGCTTTCGAATGAGGTATAAGGTTTATCTATAATTAGGGGTTAAAGGGTCGCAGCAGTCCATTCCATTATTCAAAATATCCATTTCATTATTCAAAATTGGCTATTTCTTGATTTCCACTCGTATTTCGACATTTAAGTCCTCTAATATGCGTTGCGGAACATGTTGACTATACACATTTTGTTCCTCTCGTTATAAGCTTTCGAATGAGGTAGAAGGTTTATCTATTATTAGGGGCTAAAGGGTCGCAGCAGTCCATTCCATTATTCAAAATATCCATTTCATTATTCAAAATTGGCTATTTCTTAATTTTCACACGTATTTCGATTTTTAAGTCCTCTAATATGCGTTGCTGAACATGTTGACTATATACATTTTGTTCCTCTCGTTATAAGCTTTCGAATGAGGTAGAATGTTTATCTATAATTAGGGGCTAAAGGGTCGCAGCAGTCCATTCCATTATTCAAAATATCCATTTCATTATTCAAAATTGGCTATTTCTTAATTTTCACGCGTATTTCGACATTTAAGTCCTCTAATATGCGTTGCTGAACATGTTGACTATATACATTTTGTTCCTCTCGTTATAAGCTTTCGAATGAGGTATAAGGTTTATCTATAATTAGGGGCTAAAGGGTCGCAGCAGTCCATTCCATTATTCAAAATATCCATTTCATTATTCAAAATTTGCTATTTCTTAATTTTCACGCGTATTTCGACATTTAAGTCCTCTAATATGCGTTGCTGAACATGTTGACTATATATATTTGTTCCTCTCGTAATAAGCTTTCGAATGAGGTATAAGGTTTATCTATAATTAGGGGTTAAAGGGTCGCAGCAGTCCATTCCATTATTCAAAATATCCATTTCATTATTCAAAATTGGCTATTTCTTAATTTTCACGCGTATTTCGACATTTAAGTCCTCTAATATGCGTTGCGGAACATGCTGACTATATACATGTTGTTTCTCCCGTTATAGCTTTCGAATGAGGTATAAGGTTTATCTATAATTAGGGGCTAAAGGGTCGCAGCAGTTTATTCCATAATTCAAAATATCCATTCCATTATTCAAAATTGGCTAACATGTTTAACCCCGTCACATTATTTATGTATGTGTCTGTCCCAAGTTAGGAGTCTGTAATTTAGTGGTTGTCGTTTGTTTATGTGTTACATATTTTTTTTTTCGTTCATTTTATAAAATAAATAAGGCTTTTAGTTGTCTTGTTTAAATTGTTTTACATTGTCTTATTGGGGCCTTTTATAGCTGACTATGCGGTATGGGCTTTGCTCATTGTTGTAGGCTGTACGGTGAGCTATAGTTGTTGATGTCTGTGTCATTTTGGTCTTTTGTGGATGTTTGTTTCATTGGCAATGATACCACATCTTCTTTTTTTTTATATTTCCTCATTTTTTATGCATATTGTGGCATTTAGGTCGTCCGTAAACCCTCTTATGGTCATTGCGAATCAAAATACAGCTAGAGTGTCACGGTCAATTTTTTTTAAATTTTTTTCACTATTCACCGCTTCAATTTGAATAATGAAACATAAACCATTTCATTATTCATTATTCATTTTCATATTGAATAGTGAATAATGAACTATTTCATTATTCATTATTGAATAATGAATAATGAACTATGAATAATGGACGTACTTCAGCGCGGTACTTCAGTGTTGACAATCTGGCACCTCAGCAGTTCGACTACTTGGGTCTCTTCGCCTCTTCTCCACCGAGGTCCCATATGTATTAGAAGAGGGCTAATATCTACTGAACTTATTTCACACCAGGGTCAATAACAAAAAGTAAATAAATATGTACCAAAATTCTTACTATCTAAATCAAAAATGTGTACTTAAAAGTTCTAACATTATAATGACTTGTTTGTTAAACACACTGCCAAGTAACAAACGCTTGAGGACAGCGCAAACAAAATGTTTGACAGATTTTGTTAAATATATAGTAATTATCAAAATTGATTATAAGCAGGATTTTATTAATCAAAATCAAAATTTCGTTTGAATAATTTAAAAATGTATTAGTAATCTTTCGGATACACATGAATTCATTTTGATCAGCAGTCTCCTTCTATGCAAAATTTCCTGTTTCCAATACTCAAAAAGACATTTCTCATTTCTAACATAACATTTCCACCTATTCAAAAAGTCCGTGAATGATTTTAAGCACATGGCGACCCAATACTTCCTTTATATTGTCATAAAACATTAATCCAACACTAAATTGTTTGGATAAACATGTATGTGCTTCTATACCCATTGAACTCATTAGAATGGTTGTTTTGAGTCGCTGAGATTATTTAATAAAGAGTTTAAAAAATCATGTAATTTTCACTGAACTAGTACATATTTTTATTTAGGGACCAGCTGATGCCCATCTACAGGTGCAGGATTTTCTCGCTGCGTTAATGACCTATTGGTGGCCTTCGACTGTCATTTGCTCTTTATTCGGGTTGTTGAAACGTCTCTTTGACATATTCCCCATTTCCATTATCAATTTCAATTCTCATGGGTGGAAATCTCCAATAAATCATGTAATGGTAGGTCTGCATAATTTCGAAATTTTATATTGAATATGAGGAATTTACACGTCTT